>NC_058409.1:135078299-135247382 GCF_002201575.2 Neomonachus schauinslandi | reverse complement strand
TATATATATATATATATATATATATATATATATATATATATATATATGTAGAGTTGAGAAGCTCCCTGTGGGAAACATACCCAATGAATTTTCTTCCCTTGAGTACAGGCATAATCTGTTATTAGTCAATAAATTATATATAAATGTTATATAGTCAATAAATTATGGCTATAGATCATTGACATGGTAAAAGTTAAAGGGTTTTGCAAATTTAATTGAGGTCCTAAATCAATTGGCTTGAAGTATTCAAAAGGGAGATTATACTGCGTGGGTCTGCTTAATCAAGTAAATGGAGGGATGGGGCCTTCCCTTAAGTCAGATAAACTACCACTGGCTTTGAGAAAACAAGCCATCGTGAGTTCTACAGCCAGAAGAAAATGAATTCTGCCAATAACCTGAATGAGCTTAAAAGCAGATTTTTTCTTTTTAATATTTTATTTATTTGACAGAGAGAGACACAGCGAGAGAAGGAACACAAGCAGGGGGAGTGGGAGAGGGAGAAGCAGGCATCCCGCTGAGCAGGAAGCCTGATGTGGGGCTCGATCCCAGGACCCTGGGATCATGACCTGAGCCGAAGGCAGACGCTTAACGACTGAGCCACCCAGGCACCCAGATTTTTTTTTTTTTTTACCCTAGTCAAGCTTTCAGGTAAGAACACCTTCAAGGCCTGCAACTTGACTGCAGCCTTGTAAGACCTTGAGCAGAGACCTAGTTAAGTGGTCCCTGACTTCTAATGCATGAAAACTAAGAGATAATAAATGAGTTTGCTTTCAAGTGCCTAAAAGTGTGCTAATTCATTACACAGGAATAGAAAACTAATACATGCTCCATTCTTCAAGTACACAGGCCCAGAATAACTCTGGGAATAAGAATCCAATTCTGTTTATTTCAGCATCCCTCTACCAAATGAAGGAAAATCCAAAGATATAAGAGCATATCTGAAAGAACTGGATGGATGTGAATGAAGAACAATTTCATAAAAGGACAAAGGTCCCATGGGGCGCCTGGGTGGCTCAGTTGGTTAAGCGACTGCCTTCGGCTCAGGTCATGATCCTGGAGTCCCGGGATCGAGTCTCGCATCGGGCTCCCTGCTCAGCGGGGAGTCTGCTCCTCCCTCTCCCGCTCCCCCCTCTTGTGCTCTCTCACTCTCTCTCTCTCTCAAATAAATAAATAAATAAAATCTTTAAAAAAAAAAAAAAAAGGACAAAGGTCCCAGAAACAACAACATAAGTCATAAAACACAAGGTGCGGGGGGCGGGGGAGGTATCTGGTTTGGAGATATAGGGTATTACTAGTTTTTTTTGTTTCTGGAAAAAAAAAAAAGTCATCATTCTTGCTATAGGTCATGGCTGATTTTGATTATCAAGACAGACACCATGGTACTCTTTGGAAATTTTAAGGAAAAGTTCATGCACATTGATGCAGAGAACTTTAACTTTGGAATTCAGCTTTTATCATGTAAAAAAAAAAAAAAAAAAAAAGCCCCCAACTAAGCATGACTCATAGAAAAGGAAAACCTTTACTCTTGAAGTTCCATCATTGTCTTGTTCTATATCATTGAAAGTATTATCTGGGTCTGTGTAAGTGACAGCTCATCAGCAGTGACAGCAAAGAAAATTACAGCACTATGGTTTGCAGGCATAGTCAGTGAGGGACAGATTCCTTTGGGAACACCAAGAATTTCTGCAGAACTCTCAGGGACACAAGATACCTTGGTGTGACTTTAGGATGTTACAACTTTACCTGCAGCAATAAAATGCTTGAGTTCTAGGTAATAGAGTCTTAACAGATGCAGCTCACTGGCAGCTGCCGTTGTTGAACGTGGGCTGATGATTCAGACCACTGACGGCCCAGCAAGAAATCTCAGGAATATCCTACGTGTGCACTCCCTCCAGAATCTGAACCCCCTGTTCAAAATGTGGATGTAGTCTCTCTAACTGGTACTCAGTAAATATGATCACACATGTACTTAACAATTCGAGAGGCTAGAGGGATAATTGAGTTGACATATCATAAGAGATACAATAAAATTAAAATGCAATGCTTAGAGAAAGGAGGCATAGAAAAGACAAGATGAAAATGAAAGATTATGTAAAATTCAATCCTAAATGGCCTATATATTTCCTGATAGTGGACCAAAAATTGAACAGAAAGACTTGAAGACTTTGGGGATCCAGATTAAAAAGTTTGCATTGTCACTTTTTGTATTCCATAGTGTCAAAACATAAACAGGTTATTTTTCCTGAAGATACAAAACTCAGAAATAATTTTCTTTCGAATTTGTGGAAAGAATATGATACAATACAGAACCTATGGGCTAGTGGGTGGTCTGGGACACTCAGAAACATGTCACTTCTTCAACATATATATGAAATATAACATTTAAAAATGTTAAACCTTTTAATATTTAAATTATTATTAGATTATAACTTATTTAAAAATATTTAAAACTTTTTAGTTAAAAATCCACATTTCTACCTTCTCTCAAAAAATCTGGAGATATGGCAAAATTTGGTCTGTATTGTTTGGCAATGATCTCTGTGAGCTGAGAAATACAGGCTCACTTGAAAGTGGCCTCTAATCTTCAGGTTAGCACAATCTTCTCCATATTTCATTCCATCCAGCCCTAATTGCTTATTTAAGTCATCTGCCTGCTTCCTTCAGGCTACTGAGTTTGGGATCTCTTAATGTCTTTAATAATATCTTCCACAACATCTCTATGAATATACAACAAAGCATTTCATATGTTTCTATAGTAACAATCTCAATGTAACTAATCATGCTTTCCTTTTAATCTTGGCTCAAAGAGAGATAAGAATAAAATCTAATTCTCAATCATATAATCTATATTTACCATCATAGTGAACAGACTTGCTTTCTTCCTTTTATGGTCTTGATTTTTACTTTTGATTCGTTCCCCATTAACTATACCTTTACAGGCTTTCTGGGGGGAGGCGGGAAGCAGATTCAATATAAATAAAGTAAAAACATGTTTGTTGAATAATTGAAATTTTTTACATTATTTTACTTTATGCATCCCCTTACTGAATACCCACAAGACCTTCTCTGCTGTAACTTATCCACAGGAATTTTTATTTTTATAATATGTATAGGACATAAAGCAGATAAATGAAACAAAAAGTGCCAAAGCTCAGTTGTTACATTTACTGTTTACTGGTGTGATTTAGAAAGATGCTCAGGATGAGGGAGGGGTGGGAGGGTAAGTATGTTCTCTCACACATCATAACTGTCCCTAAAGGATCTCACAACACCAGTGATACTCAACCTTTAGCTTGCATCAGAATCACCCAGAAGGCTTGTTGAAAACAGATGGCTGGTGGGGTCTGAGACTGCTTGTCCAGTGAGCTCACTGGTGATGCTGATTCTGCCCATCCTGGAAGTACCAGGTAACCATGAACCCAACTCGAATCCTAAGTGTAGAGGAGTCTTATTTATTCTTAAATTTCCATTAAATCACACTTTCTCACATATGGGAGACACTTAGTACGTAACTTTTTTTTTTTTAAGATTTTATTTATTTATTTGAGAGAGAATGAGAGAGAGAGAGAGAGAGAGCATGAGAGGGGGGAGGGTCAGAGGGAGAAGCAGACTCCCCGCTGAGCAGGGAGCCCGATGCGGGACTTGATCCTGGGACTCCAGGATCATGACCTGAGCCGAAGGCAGTCGCTTAACCAACTGAGCCACCCAGGCACCCCAGTACGTAACTATTGAAGGAATTAAGAGTTTGACATTGTGACATACTAATATTTAGCTAACAGGGTTTTGGTGGGGCCTCAATTAACAGGAAGTTCAGCTACTGGAAGTACCTCATTTCATCGGTCAATTTTGCCTTTTTCTAGTGTATTGGGGAATCTCACCTTTGTATTTGAAAACACATTGTGCTTTTTCTTCCATGAGGGATGTATATATAATCAGAATGTTCCTGTTTTTATTTATTTTTTAATTATTTTTAATTTTTTTGGAGATTTTATTTATTTATTTATTTGAGAGAAAGAGAGCAAGAGAAAGCATGAGCAGGGAGGAGAGGGAGAAGCAGGCTCCCTGCAAGGAGGGAGCCCAATGTGGGGCTCAAATCCCAGGACCCTGAGATCATGACCTGAGCTGAAGGCAGACGCTTAACCTACTGAGCCATCCAGGCACCCCCAGAATTTTCCTGTTTTTAAATGCAAATACCCAAAATAGAATTGGATCTGTAAAATTCTTAAATCTAGAAGGAAGACTATGTTTAACTTTTAATTTCTATTGGTGTACTATATATGAATATAGTTAAACTTCTTATGTTTTTAAACTTTGCAAATGATAATTTAACCATTTTCATAAAAAAACAATTCATGGATACATTTTTCATGTTAACTTTTTATTTTATTTTTTGGTAAAATAAATTTTTAAAGGAGAACCAAATTGTGTCTTTATCTTTCTTTATTTCAGACTGTATCCTAACTTCAACAGGCAGCTAAAATTAACTAAAAGTTAAACTATAAAGTGTTTATTTTGTCCTAGCAGTTAAGATAACACCTGGCTCAAGTTTACCAAAATTATTTCTTTCCTCCTGGACATTCAACTGAGTTACATTTCTTTCCCTTTCTTGCAGGTGTGGCTATGATCACTGAGTTCTTGCCAAAGGAATATGGCTGAAAGTGGTAAAAAGTCTATCAAGGGCCATCCCATGAAAGACTCCCATGGGATCCTGCACCCTAAAAATAGGGTAAGACACCCAAGAGACTAAAGGAGCCTGGTGTGTGAATGACAAAATGGAACAGGATTACCCTTAATTTCAACTAGTCTTTATCTGAGCTGGAAATAAACTTCTATTAAATCACTAAGATCACAGGACTTGTCAGAACTGCTGGTATTCCTTCAACTCATATCAAAATTAGTACCTTGCACTTGGGTCCTGTCACCATGTTATGAAGTAGCAAATTTTGGTAAAATTACCAGCTTCAGTAACCCACAAGGATGACAACATGCTAACTAATAGGAGTCAGCTGGGCTGTAATGCCTATTTATGGCTGCATCACGAAAGTACTGTAAGAATGAAATTAGCTTTCTTTATTATATTAGTGTTCTTTATTGTATTATTATTTCTTTTTTATTTTTAAAATATTCTTTTAAAGATTTATTTATTTTAGAGAGAGAGTGTGTGCATGAACAGGGGGAGAGGCAGAGAGAGAGGGAGAGAGAATCTCAAGCAGACTCCCTGCTGAGCATGGAGCTTGATCCCAGGACCCTGAGATCATGACCTGAGCAGAAATCAAGAGTCAGGTGCTCAATGACTGAGCCAAATAGGCACTGCAGTATTTCCTTATATTTAAGTAGGAGAACAAAAAGAATAGAGATAGTCCAGAGCTTTAAAAGTTTGTAAAAGCTTTGGGTACAATATGGACCTCAACAACTGAATGTCAGGTTTGAAAATGTCCTTGAGATTAAAGAAAAAAAAAAAAAAAGCTTATTAGGATGTGTTAAAAAAAAAAAAATGACTGCTTACATAAACGATCAGATTGAGAGTTTTACCTCCACACTTGGATCACCTCAAGGTAGCCATCACTAATTTGAGAGAGGAAGGAACATTGAGGTGAGATGTAAAGAAATAAAGGAGAGCTTACATTTTGTCTAAGCAATACTTTGTGTTTACTGCCAAATGGAAATGATCAGAAACAAATCAACTGGAAGCCTACCAGTTTTTGAGGAAATCTTACTGACAAAGAAACAAGGAGTTCAGACTAAAAATATTCTGGCACCCTGAAACTCAAATCAGCTTTTGGATTCTGAGGCTTGCATATCCAGGAAGCAGGTAAGGAGACGGATTCCTCAGGGTAAGAGAGGGACCAGTGCCCACTTTAGATGTAGTCATAGAAGTAAAAAGGTAAAGCTAGTTGCCTTATTTTCTATATGAGATAAGAGAGTTCCTGTCATTTGATAGAATCTAAGTCTTAACCCAGGAATATTTCAAAATTAATATGAAGTGGGAACTACTCCTTGTCCTCCATTCTTCTTTTCCCAAGGAGTTTTGTTTTTTGTTGTGTTTATCTTAATCTGGTTCTGCCCTAGACTTTGGATGTGTGTGTCAGGTGGGTGGGTAGGAATATCTTTTAGACCTTGGTCTTTTGGAAAAGACTACTGCCCCAAAATCTTGGACACTTTGAATCTGGGATGCATATTGTCTCCTTTAGGATGAGATGAATATGTTGTATGTGGAAGACGAAGGTTGAGACAGATATTTGGAAAACTATGATTGGGACTGGCTCATTGTTTACTATACTTATGTTCCACTTTTCCTGGACACATCACTAGACTAATTTCCCAGTCCCCACTGAAGTTAAAAGTGACCTTATGGCAACAGTGTAGAAGACAACAAAACTAAAAAGCAACCTACCAAATGGGAGAAGATATTTGCAAATGACATATCCAATAAAGGATTAGTACCCAAAATATATAGACTTCTACAACTCAACATCCAAAAACTGAAGAATCCAGTTTAAAAAAAAAATGGGCAGAAGACATGAACAGACATTTCTCCAAAAAGACATATGGATGGCCAACAAAAACATGAAAAGATACTTAACATCACTCATCATCAGGGAAATGTAAATCAAAACTACAGTGAGATATCACCTCACACCTGTCAGAATGGCTAAAATAAGAGACACAAGAAACAACAAGTGTTGGCAAGGATGTGGAGAAAATGGAATCCCCTTGTACTGTAGGTGAGAATGCAAGCTGGTGCAGCCACTCTGGAGAACAGTATGAAGTTTCCTGAAAAAGTTAAAAATAGAACTACCCTACAATCCAGTAAATGTACTACTGGGTATTTACCCAAAGATACAAAAAACACTGATTCAAAAGGATACACGCACCCTTTTGCTTATAGCAATATTATTTACAATAGCCAAATTAAGGAAGCAGCCCAAGTATCCATCAATAGATGAATGGATAAAGAAGATGTGTTACACACACACACACACACACACACACACACACACACACACACACTGGAATATTACTCAGCCATAAAAAAGAATGAAATCTTGTCATTTGCAATGACGTGGATGGAGCTAGAGAGTATTATACTAAGTGAAATAAACCAGGGAAATACAGATACCATATGATTTCACTCATGTGGAATTTAAGAAACAAATGCGCATAGGGAAAATAAAAAAGAGGCAAACCAACAAACAGACTCTTAACTATGGAGATCAAATTGATGGTTACCAGACAGGAGGTAGGTGGGGGGATGGGTGAAATAAGTGATGGGGATTAAGGAGGGCACTTGTTGTGATGAACACCATGAGTTGTATGGCATTATTAATTCACTATATTGTGCACTTAAAATTAATAGAACACTGTATGTTAACTATACCGGAATTACAATTTTAAAAAAGTGACCTTACGACTCAATTCTGGTCAATGGGATCCAGGTGGACATGATTAACTCACTTCTAAGCATGCCCATACCTTGTGATTAAGTCTCCATTTGCTCAACCCATCTGCTGGATGGACAGAGAAAACAATGAGGCCCTAAAGGAAGGCTGAGCCACAATGGAAGGAACTACTAGATGATGGGCATTGCGTTAGACAATTTATATCCATTCTCTCACATAGCTTTGCAGTTGTTCAAAGAGGAAGGCATAACAAATGCTAATTTTATCTATGATGAAAATCAAAGCTCAGAAACATTAAGAAACTCAACTACAGTTATACTTCTTTTAAGTGGCACAAGCAATGCTTATTTTAAGGGTCTATGATAAAGGTCTCAAACCTAGAAGAAATTTTATGAAAATCTTTTCTTGTGGCACAAAATAATAGTTTACATTTTAATTAAAAAACCTAATTCTCACTTAAAATGTTCAAATTTTCTAAATTCTTAAACAATAAGTACTATCCAAAAAAATCCAATAAAAACAAAAATGTGTTTACAACTATGAATTAGTTTGTTCATGCATTCAAATATCTACCATTATACGTATTCTCATTTTGATAAACTAAAGAAATATAAACTTGAATGTGATATTAATGTTTCTTTTGGATCCACTGAGTGATATTCTAGTCTAATCTTTTAACTAAAATTAGCTTAACTGGCTCAATATATTTAGTGTTTTAATCTAAGCAGAGTCAAATGGGAAGGGAAAAAAAGCAAGTGTAATGTTGTAAAGAAAGATTTTTTATAGGGTGGTAAGTATGCCCTAAGTGAATTGAAAAAAAGTTTTGTGAATTCTTTTTTTTTGGAAAAAAAATGTGAATTCTTAAAATGAAGAAGATGTAACTCTTTAAAAACATTTTTTGCCAATAACTTATTTTTCATAACCCTAATGTAAGGCAGTAAGAATTGATACGTCAAACACTGACCTCATAATAACACCCATATTTGTAAAGGAAATGATGAAATAGAATAAAATGTGAGCCTAAAAGTTCCAGGTTACCATTTAAAACTTGGTATGGAAAACAAAGGCAAAATAAATTAAATTTCCTTACTCCCTACAGCCCACTGACAAGTCCTTGAAACAAGCAGAATCACCTTCCTCTAGGAACTCAGCTGCTTCAATGTTAATACTTTGCTAAGGGCAAGAGGCAATTTTAGCCAGAGCCCCAGGATTTTGTGAGTCTACTTTAACATATAAAAATTCCTTTAGAAACTTCCTTTATCTCTAAATCCCCTAAGACATATGTTAGCAATCACCCCCCAACCCCATGCGTATGACCCACTGATATACATCTGAAGGGCTTCATGACTAGGGTTTTGTTAGACAGTAATAAATGATAGCTAGCCCCCTTAAGGTCCTGGCAACCTTGCTTCCAAAATTCCTTAGAGACTTACACTATCCCTAACACCCTCCCAACTTGAAAGTATATAATGGGCCACTCTTCCTGACCCTGGTTCAGCCCTTTCTGCCCATGGGTCCTGTCCCCATGCTTTAATAAAACCACCTTTTTGCAGCAAAGACGTCTCAATAATTCTTTCTTGACCATCAGCTTCAAATCCCAAACATTTCCTACATCAAAACTTGGTTCTGGGGCGCCTGGGTGGCTCAGTTGGTTAAGCGACTGCCTTCGGCTCAGGTCATGATCCTGGAGTCCCGGGATGGAGTCCCACATCAGGCTCCCTGCTCAGCGGGGAGTCTGCTTCTCCCTCTGACCCTCCTCCCTCTCATGCTCTCTGTCTCTCATTCTCTCTCTCGCAAATAAATAAAATCTTAAAAAAAAAAATTAAAAAACAAAACTTGGTTCTGCCCTGTATTACCTGTATGTTGTTGGGTAAATTTCTTTGAAGTAGCTACGTTATTTCCTTGGTTGTGATATAACTTTAATCTGAAACATGGCATTGTTGTGAGTCATCAGAATAGCAGATACAAAGTAATTGCTAGAGCAATGCTATGGCTGCAGCAAACATTTAGTAAATGTTAGAAGTGTTTAGATATTAAAACTGTTCATATTAAACCAGAATATTAAACTTTTATAAGGAAATGGAATACATGTGGGTGTCAGAGGTCACAGATATTTAAGTAACATATTTGATTTGTCTGATTAGTTGTTTCTTTAAAAGCATGGTTGTAGCTCCTAGTTTGGGTCTAACTTGCTTGAATTTCTCTACAACGGTTTCTTCTCAGTGTTGCATGTGACTTCATGCCTATTTACATCTTAAATAAATACTTAAAGACATTTATATCTTTCAAAGGTGACTTCATAATCATTTACTAGGAACCTCATTATATCCTACTAGGTGAGTTAAACAACACAATTCACACAAGGTCAAATCTTAATACATTGCTTTGGGGAGTGGCATGAGCACAGCTTTTTATTTTGGAGAAAATGACCAATCAAATCATGTTCACATTAATCTTTGTGGGTATTTTATCTCTTTTCTACTCTTTAATTATCCCATGGACCAAATATTTAATCTCCATTCAGTGGAAACAAGAGATGAAATAATTTAGAAGTTATTAAAAAAAAAGTCCATCTATCACAAACAGAGACTTACCTATATTAGGCACTTAAACATATTAAATTAGATTTTATTTAAATTACGCTTCCAAACAATAAATACCATCCACTCATATTGAGGTGAATGCAAACTGAGTAGTTTTGAACAAGAAGAATTTTTAGAAGCCCTAAAATGAAGAGTAATTACACTCATTTAGGTAACCATCATATCTATAGGATTTAGCTTTCAAGTGAATTAAGGATTGAAGGATAGATTTATTTGACAGTTTGCTGAAGAGCTCCTCTGAATTGCAATATTTTTGGTTCATATGCATGTGTACAAGACCAACTACTTTGAAAATGAAGTGCTGAGAAAAATGTCAAGAGATCAATTTGGTGCAATCATTGCTCTGGACTTAAGTACTGTGGAATGATGTACAGTAAATTATTGAAGTGTCTCATTTTGAAGGGCACATTAAATAGCATTTAATTATATCTGTTCAAAACATGAAGGAATTTTTAATGCAACATCCAAAATATCTAAAATTAGAATGAAAAATCTGTTTGAAACATTTGTATGCTCACAGAGAAACACTAAGAATGTCAGAACTTTCCAAATAAAGATTCCATTAACTCTCAAAAGGAATATTTCCTATTTAGTGGCTTATCTATTGCTAATCTCATCTCTAAATTCTTATTGACTATGTCTGCTCTAATTGTTGACATCTCAAACAATTTCTATTTACTCTTACTTAGCATGATGCCTATAGCCCTGCAGGGAGCCCCTTTGAATTCACACACTTAATTACTTCCCTCTCTCCAGGGAAGTGTTATTCTGGCAAAAGAAGAGGGGAGAAAGTTTATTAAGTGGTGTGATAAACTAGACAGTAATATTATAGAAGGCATGTGTATAAAAGGAGAGGCCAGAAGAAATATTAAGAAAAATTATCCAAAATTTGGAAATAAATCAAAAGAAAGATAACACATCCCTTAAATGCCTTATTTTAATAAAGTACTCAAATATTATCCAAATATCTAGAAGAATATCTCTTTGTTTTTGTGCCATTTACTCTTGATTCAAGATTGATATTCTGACAAGTTACATGATAACTTGTATATTTTTATCATGACAAATGCAAATGATTCTGTCCATTAGAAAAGATAACCATCAAAGGTTATGGTTTTATTGTCCTGAAGGACATCTATCAGTTTCATAGTTAACCAAGTAATCTTATTTTAGTCCAACATTCACTTTCTAAATGCTGATAAATACCCAGATCTTCAAGGGCTCTTTGAATCACCTTTATTATTCTGCTATTTTCCTCACTGATGAGTTTAATCAAATTTTATACATACTCATTCACAGTATATGATAATCAAAATGGCCCATACCCTGGCAAGTAGATGGAAATGACTAAATTTTTAATACATTTTTTAAACTAAACTTCATGGTAAAACTAAACATTACTATTTTGTATACCTGAATTCAGGTGATGCCATTTCCTAATCTGTGAATATTAAATTTTTCAGTAATACCTCATCATGATTACTGTTTTTTTGTTTTGTTTTTTTTAACGATTTTATTTATTTATTTGAGAGAGAGAGAGAGATAGTGAGAGCAGGAACACAAGCAGGGTGAGCGGGAAAGGGAGAAGCAGGCTTCCCGCCGAGCAGGGAGCCCAATGCTGGGCTCTATCCCAGGACCCCGGGATCATGACCTGAGCCGAAGGCAGATGCTTAACGACTGATCCACCCATGCACCCCCATGATTATCCATATTTGATCTCCCCTCAGTATTATCAAAAGTCATATGTGCACCTCACATTATGTAAGTCTTATAGCATTATTTTACTCACCTTTGAGAAGGTAATTGCACACTCCAAAGCAATGTTCACTTTTTTTTTTTGCTATTCTTTTAAATCTGTTTCATTACTTCACTTTTTTTTTTTAAAGATTTTATTTATTTATTTATTTGACAGAGAGACAGCACAAGTAGGCAGAGTGGCAGGCAGAGGGAGAGGGAGAAGCAGGCTCTCCGCTGAGCAGGGAGCCCGATGCGGGGCTCGATCCCAGGACCCTGGGATCATGACCTGAGCTGAAGGCAGCTGCTTAACCAACTGAGCCACCCAGGTGCCCCTCATTACTTCACCTTTAAAATGTAAGTACAGAGGTATTCTATTACATTCTATCCTCCATTGTTTTTAAGGTTGGGGTAGATGTACATTTAGTGATATGTAGGTGTTGATTACAAAATATACTCATGAAGTATAAACGAACTTCTCATTTGGATGTTTTATTTCAAAAGTTACATTAAAAGTTTAATTTTCGGGCGCCTGGGTGGCTCAGTTGGTTAAGCGACTGCCTTGGGCTCAGGTCATGATCCTGGAGTCCCGGGATCGAGTCCCGCATCGGGCTCCCGAGTCTGCTTCTCCCTCTGACCCTCCTCCCTCTTATGCTCTCTGTCTCTCATTCTCTCTGTCTCAAATAAATAAATAAAATCTTAAAAAAAATAAATTAAAAAAAAGTTTAATTTTCTTAGAATAACTAAAAGTAAATTATGTAAGACAAGAAAAAATCATACATTTTTTAAAACTGATATTCTGAATACTTTGTGAACTAGAATAGGTTGGATTATTGCTATAAATGGTGTTAAGTAAAAATTATATATTAAAAATACAAAACACAAAATTCATTTCATGGGTTCACTTTAATGTCTAAAATAATTTTGTTTCTAAACTCTCTTGAGACTCTCTCGACAGCATGGCATCAATATATACACTCATTGTGATAGAAGTGAAGATTTTAAAACTTGGAAGAAGCAATAGAAAATTTTTCATTAATATGTGATCTCTAACATCTTAGAAACAATGCCCTAGGACAATACCAGAACAGAAGATGCATATGCATGATCAAGGAATAGATTTCTACTACATGTAAGTCCTCCCTAATAAAGGAAAGAAGGGGAAAATGTGAAATTTATCAGTTATGAAGATATCATTGCATGCATTTTATTATCTTTATAGATATACAATTATATTTATATGCCCAGAGCGCTTTCAGATTGGTAACAGGAGTAACAGGCTACTGAACGCATTTAATCCTATAAAAGAAAATATGTGCTTGGGCTTTTCAAGACAGTTTAGACTTTACGTACAAAAAAATGACCTATAGACATACCCTGCCTGCCACATACTTCAGATGGCCCAAAATGCAGATTCTAGAGCCCCAATCTAGACTCACAGAATCATAATATTTGGGCATTGTCTGAAAACTACATTTTAAACAAGATCTTCTGATGATTCTTATGAATGTTTGGAAATTAATATCTGGAGACTAATGTTTAGAGTCACTGGTCTTAAGGAATGGGAAAAACAATTATTTGAAACTATTTTTGAGGACAAGTATGGAAGACTCCACTACACCATTAGAGAGAAGTGGTCAACGAACTTAAAAAAAATATGAGCAGTTTATACTCGAAAACGAAGTTGTGGGCATTGAATATCACACCACACTAATTACCCATGGATCACTTATTACATTAATTTCCTTTTTTCCTCTTAGGTACTTGGGATTTGACTTCTAATCATGAGCTTTGCTCTCACATTTCTAATGACTAGACTGTTACGATTGTTTTGTCCAGTATATTTTCAGAGCTATTTGTCTCTTCTTTCAGAATCACGGGGATCTATTTCAATACATCTAATGAAAGGCATAGTTTATATATACTAAGACACATCTAGCTATCTAGTTATTATTTTATTCAAATTAATGTTTTGGAATTGGTCATTTTTGTTTTCCAATATTACGTGGTTTTTAATAAAGTAATTTTTATAAATCTAATGTCATATAATGCATATAAATATTATATTTGAATATTAACTAGAATTTGAAAATACCATATGAACTGGAATATGAAAAACAGAGGGTTTTAATGTTTAGATTTTAAGGCCACATATGTATTGTAGTTGAGTTTTTACTTTTAAATGCAAAAATAAATCTCCACTTTTAAATATACAAGAATAGAGTTTACAGAAGAAATGTGCTTACTGTTTAAATTATTAAAACAATTCTATTGCTTAGTATTATGTTATGTCATCTCAATATATAATGTTAAGCTATTATTCATGTCATTTTTGTTTAAATTTCATTTGATTTTCTGAAACATGACTTAAGGAATACAATTTGTTCTATGTATTTTATAGTCCATAAAGTGTTTATTTCTTTTCAATGTGTGATTATTTTTATGTACAGTAAAGCATAGGTTGTCAGCTGAATATGTTGAAATGTATAATCTTTAAACCTTTTATGGAGAATTCTGAGAATAGCCTATCTTTTTCTATATATTTTCAACTGACAGTCAATGGGAAGTTAAAATTATAGCTACAGTTGGAGCCCATGTTCTACTAAAAAGGCTGAAAATAAATTCAGCAGCAAGGTTGCCTGCTTCTGATCATCCCTTGTTATAAATGACTGCTAACAAAATTGTTTTCCCTTAACCGTTGGTGATGTTGGCAGGGGAGCCTCTGAGGTAAACTCAAGACCCATTAATGGAACAGAGTGAGAACAATGAAGGAAGGAAAACAGTCCTGAAAGAAAGTAGAAATACAGAAAAGTTATTAAAAGTTGCCTAACAGAGCAACGACTTTTTCCCTTGAGTCTAGTTCCAATTTTTTTTTTATTCTTATGTTAATCCCCATACATTAAGTCTAGTTCCAATTTTAATGTGAATCAATCCTGTTGTTTCTTACTAAAAGGAATTCCTATGCAAAATATTAAAATCATAAAAATATAAAAATTATCCAAAGAGGAATAAATATATAGCACATCATTATCCTTTTATATGGATAACAAATACGTAAGATTAAAAATCAAATGGAAGGGGCACCTGGGTGGTTCAGTTGGTTAAGTGACTGAGTCTTGATTTCCACTCAGGTCATAATGTCCTGAGATCAAGCCCGTCTTCCTTTCCCTCTGCCCCTCCCCACACCCTGTTTGTGCTCTCTCAACAAATAAACAAATAAATAAAACAAAATTAAAAATGGGAAAGGAATAACAAATACTCTAAACTATTCACATAATCTTGAAAACACCTATAATAACTTGTATCTGTGTGAGTAATCATCAATGTTCTTTTGTTATCCCATTGGCTATTGAGAGGATGATTTCTAGCAATTTTCAGTAAAAAAATTTTACTTTTCTCTCCCCCTAACAGCTCAACCGATCTACCCTACCTCCTTTTCTCCCCTCTCCTGCTCGAGATTTATTTTTTTTTACCACCAAAGCAGCTCAATTTTACCAAATATAGGACAAGGATGTCATCAAATCACATCATTTACAGACAACTGACCGTTGCAAACAAAGTGGGAAAGGGACAGTTCGCAGTTGATACCACATAGTATCAAGATATGACACATTTTTTGCTGTGTCATTTTGAGATGTGGTAGCTGTTCAAATAATTATCATGAAAGAGCTATAAATTTCTACCACATTTTTGCCTCCTTTTCCTACTCTCTACAATATTACAGGTGAACAGAGAAGATTTGTAGTTATAATTCAGTGGTTCAGTGAATGAACTCTGGTGCTAGACTACCTCAGCTCCAATTCTAGCTCTATCCCTGAGTGCCTCCCTGGGGGAAGACAAAGTGGCTTAATTTCTAATTCTTTCATCTTTACTTATAAAAAGGATATAAAAATAACACATTCTTCAGAAGGTTGTTGTGCACATTAAATTAGTAAGGCATCCAGCTCGCTTTAAACACTGCTGAAGTATTCGTATGTTATCAAGCAAAGTAAAACTGCATATGGCATGATGCTTGCTTAAAAAGGGACAGTAAATCTGTAATGTGCTTTCATATAAGTCCAAGAAACATATAAAATTGGAATCATTATTGATCTTAACAAGATTATATAAAAATAACATGTTAGGTTATATTAGAGGAAAACGTGTTAGTTAAGAAACTGCACTACCATTTGTTGTTGATGTTTTTTTTTTTTTTTTTCAAAAAAAGACTTTATTTGAGAGAGACAGAGAGAGAGAGAACAACCAGGGGGAGGGGGCGAGGGAGAAGGAGAAGCAGACTTCCCACTGGGCAGGGAGCCCAAAGTGGGGCTTAATCCCAGGACCCTGAGATCATGACCTGAACCAAAGGTAGATGCTTAACCGACTGAGCCACCCAGGTGCCCATGTTGTTTATGTCTTAATTGCCAAACAAAGACAGCATATCATAGTTAAGAATAAGAGCTCTTTCATTAGAATGCCCGAGTTGGTATCCTATTCCTCTACTGACTGGCTGTGATATCTTAAGCACCATTTTTGTATCAGCTTCTATATCTATAAAATGGAACTCAAGCTGAACCTGAACTCACAGATCCACTGTGAGTTAATTGATGTCAAACAAAGACAGCAAAGCCTGAGATGCAGTGAATGTTCAATGACAGAGGAGCTCTATTACCAGTGTCATTATTACTAGCTGTAATAATAATCAGTAGCAGTCAATAATTTCATGTTATTTCATGTCATCTTCAAAATCACGTCCCAATAATTTTGTGAGATATTAAAAGAACCATTTGGCAAATGAGGAAAATGTGATTGAAAGAGACAAAACCATAAGTGAGTTAACTGGAATTTGAGCTCAAGTCCATTTGGCCCCAGAAATAACTTCCCTGTAGTACATCAGCAGATCTTAGGGTTGTTCAGGGAATCACAGGGTTGCTGGAGATTCTATCAAGGGTCTAGGAGATCAAAACTATTTTCTTTTTTTCCTTCTAAACTGTTTTCTTAACACTGCTAAGTTGTTACATTCCTTTTTTACTTCATTCCCTCTCCGGTGCAAAGTGGAGTTTTCCAGAGACTCTAAGACATGTGATATTGCAACAAATTGAAAGCATAAAGACAAATGTGAAATGATTACCCTCCATTAAGTCTGATATCAAAGAGATCTACAAAAATGAAAAACAATTTTTCTATTTTTTGTTTTTGAAAATATATTTTTTAAAAATAAAACACATGACATGCAAATATGCAATGAGTTGTTATTTTATGGAAATAAAAGAAATATTTTCATAATTTCTTAATTTTACTTTCTTATATGGCCAATATTGATACATACAATCCATATAAACAAAAGCTCTTGAGGTGTCAATAAATTTAAGATTGTGTTAAACCAAAAGATTTGAGAGCCACTGTAGTGTTCATTTTCTTTAAATCACACACAGACATAGCAAGCACAACAGGTATTTTACTCCTGGTTCTCCAGTTGCAGAGAGCAGATCATGGCATGTCTCATCCTCCATGACTGTGTGAGCCAATTGCCATTATAAATCTCCTTTTATTTATTTATGTTTGTCTGTCTGGTCATCTGTCCATCCGTCTATCCTATTGGTTAGTTTTTCTGGTGGATCCTGACCAATACAGAAATGTTATTATTTTACCAATAAGTATGTTGCTTGTTTTAAATTATCTGGTACAGGAAATGCTCTTATATAGTTTTCTAAGAATTTTATGGCAATTGAAAAATTTCATCTAATATTTTTCTTTTTTTTAAGATTTTATTTATTTGAGAGAGAGAATGAGAGAGAGAGAGAGCAGGAGAGGGGGGAAGGTCAGAGGGAGAGGCAGACTCCCCGCTGAGCAGGGAGTCTGATGCGGGACTTGATCCTGGGACTCCAGGATCATGACCTGAGCCGAAGGCAGTCGCTTAACCAACTGAGCCACCTAGGTGCCCTTATTTAATATTTTTCTTATCTATTGAGAAACATGAACATTTTCTCCTATATTCTATAAAAATTTTGAAATATATTGAACTTAAACCAACTCAATTTTGCTATTTTCATATGCTGTTTGATTTATTGTGGTACTTTTTTTTTTTTGGACAAGTAAATCAGCTTTTATTTCATAGCACTCTTTTAAAGTTTCGATTTAAATTCCAGTTAGTTAACATGCAGCATAATACTACCATGGAGCCTGATGTGGAGCTTGATCAATCTCATGACTCTGAGATCATGACCTGAGTCCAAATCAAGAGCTGGACACTAGACTGAGTAAGCCACCCAGGTGTCCCATAAAGCTTTACTATTAATGGGAAAACATATAGTGAACCCTCCATTTCTACAACAGTGAATAACATTTCTAAGACTACAACATCCAGGTTTGTCACCAAAGATTCTTTCTTCTCTGTGAATTCCTAATATGGGCATTAGCAGCTTCTGGCTTTGGGGTTCGCTGTTATCATTCCATTTTACCAATCCCTCTTCTAACTGATAGACTAGTAGAAATGAGCATATTGAGGACTAAGAACCCTTCTATTTTCCTAAAGTGGCAGTACATCTCTACTCTAAAGTGGGCAAATTGTATAGTTTCACTTCCTAATGGCAATATAATTTCATTTATTTCAGAATTCTTGTCTGGAGTTACAGAGGAATGAAGGTGAGTCTGAGGTGCAAGTGGGAACATTTCCTGAACCAAAAGTTCTGACCATGAACATCATCCTGACTTATGAAAAATAGTTGTGAGAACTAGAGACATTAATTCTGGATGAGTCTTGGTTTAGAGATAGGTTGTGCATATAAATGAAAAATTATCACACTTAAAAAATGTAATTTTTTGACTCAGTGTAAGGGAGAACTCATAAAACAACTATAGTAGTCCAAACTGATCAACTTTCCCTCAGGATATAATTAAGTACCCTGTAATTAAAAGTCCTCAAACATTAAGTGGGTTATATTTGTCAGAAGGAAAAGAGAGAAGATTCTAGCATCCAATTGGTACAAGGTCTCTATAACCTTTGAATTTCTCCCAAAGCAGAGATACTCTGTTTTCAGAATAGAAATATCAGCTTTGGAAAAGATACAGACTCTAGCCTGGGCAGATCTGATCTCCCTGTTATATTTAAACTTGCTTTCTAACTGACTCACACATTCGCCAAGAGAATGGAATGTAATTACTTATTTCATTTTTAAAAGTGTTTCCTAGGAGCAAAGTAGGAGAGAGGGACTCTTAGTAGGAGGAAAGAAAGACAAAATGAAGACTTACCACAGATAAAATGCCTTCAAGGCCATTGTCTTGCCAACATTTTATTTGGTTGTATTTCTAGGTAACTTCTCTTTTCCCTTAGTCCTAGCGCTTTGTGAGAAATGAGGATGAGTAGTTAAGTGCACAATTGGGTGAATATCAGAGAGGATAAGGCAAAATAAAAACTAGATTTAATTTGCACATTTGATACAATAATCAATGTTAGAAATAATAATGAATTAACATTATTCAAAATAAAAGAAGACCCTGCTTGACTTAGCTAAAATAACCATCAAGCTACAATATTACTTTCTTAGGTATATGAAGGACAATCGTATCTTTAAAGTCTTATCATTAATATTAGTTTACCATTAGTAAGAAAATTAATACTATTTTACACAGTACCCATTTCTTCCTGACACATTAAAATCATAAATTATAGAATATAATTTTAGCTTTTTATGATGAGAAGAAGCTGGAAACAAGCACTGTGTAAGGAAAGTTTTGTGAAGTTATTACCTTTATAATGATCAATTATATTGTCTACAATTCTTAACATTAGAATTAGGCATTTGAGCTAAAGTAACATCACTAATTATCTGGAACCCCCATGAGTCTTGACTCTTGATATTGATGTTCCTATGTAGTCCCATCTGACATTGAGTAAAGCCAAGCTGTATAACCTATAAGGATATTGTAGAAATTATGGAATATAGGAAGGAAGGCTTCTACCTTATGTTCTTTTGGATTGTTCCCTCTGAGAGAAGCCAGCCACCATATCATGTGAACACTCGAGCAGAAGCCAAGATAGGAAGAAACTAAGGTCTGTCAACCACGAGGTAAGCATCTTTCAGAAACAGACAAGATTTCAGAAGATGGAGGCCCCTGTCCATGCTCTTTGAAGGTACTCTCCTCCGAGAATCTGAGCCAAAACCACCCAATTTAGCTACTCATGTCTTGACACATAAGTATTATGTGAGATATTAAATATTTATTTATTTATTTTAAGATTTTATTTATTTATTTGAGGGAGAGAGAATGAGAGACAGAGAGCACGAGAGGGAAGAGGATCAGAAGGAGAAGCAGACCCCCAGCTGAACAGGGAGCCTGATGTGGGACTCGATCCCGGGACTCCAGGATCATGACCTGAGCCGAAGGCAGTTGCTTAACCAACTGAGCCACCCAGGCACCCTTAAATATTTATTTTTAAGCTGTTAAGTTTTGGAGTAATTTGTTATGCAACAATAAGTAATACAGTACTATAAAATATATTTGTATAAATATGCAAATATTTATATAAATTATGTTAATCAGTTCACTGATTCAGTATCAAAGTGAAAAAATTCTTCAGCCTTTGCAAATATCCACACTATTCTTAGACACAGCACATTACTAACTCTCACAGGGGAACTTTAAAAAGACCAAAGTGTACATTCAGGTCCACACAGACTGACACAATAATGACTTTAAAAAGTATCCCTAGTTTATAAGCAAAGGACATTTATACATATACACAGATATACACACATGATAATTTAAGCCTCACATTACAACAAGTTCAAGGGAAAATGAGCAAGGGGACATTGTGAAAGGACAACAGTCTTGCTTATTCCATTGAAAGAATAGTAGAGACTATTCAGGGAAGTTCTATTAAAATTAATGTGACCTTTCAAAAAAAATTAATGTGACCTTTCAACACATATTGGGTTTTTTGTTGTTATTTTATTTTTTCTTGGCTAAATTCTCTTTTAGGGAGTTGTTAATGTCCAAATTTGGTAGGGGATAACGTCTGGTAAAAACACATATATTTAACTTCTTTGTATTAATTATTTAATACTAAACATTTTTGTGATAAGGATCAAAGATGGGAAAAATGTTATCTTATTTTATTCCAGTAACTTATATCATGAACCTTTTTACTTTTGCTTTGTATAACTCATCATTTTGCATTTCTTGAATTTAAAAAATACTTACTTTAAAAGACTGTACTGATTGTGGAGTAAGATTTTTATCTTTTTTTTATATATATAAAGGGAGAGATGTAAGGGTTCTCTAAATTCTGATCATCCTAAAGCACATTAGTATAAGAATAAGTAATCACTATAAGAAAATTCACCGATATTTTCAAGTTGGATCTATTTTATTTTTATTAACCTCCTCTTTAAAGTGAAAAAAATGATAGATCTCAGTGTATACACATAAAAAAACTAGTAACTACTTGAATATTTTGATGCAAATTAAATATAACTGATATTTTATATGAATATATGTTTTCATATATCTATGTAGTATTCTAATTACTTATTTAATATGAGAAATAGATACATTAAGTAACACATTAAAAAATGACAAAATAGGTTGCCTGGGTGGCTCAGCTGGTTAAGCGACTGCCTTCAGCTCAGGTCATGATCCTGGAGTCCCGGGATCGAGTCCTGCATCAGGCTCCCTGCTCAGCGGGGAGTCTGCTTCTCCCTCTGACCCCCCCCCATGTGCTCTCTCTCTCTCTAATAAATAAATAAAATCTTTAAAATAAATAAATAAATAAATAATGACAAAATATTAGATCTCTAGAATTAAGTAGATAGTGGCCACATCCAAAATATCAGGGAGAAGAATTTCAAAATTTATAACTTGACTTTTTAAATTATGAAAATACACATTTTAATTCCTTTTATAGCAATGTTTTTCTTTATGTTTATTTTTCATTACTAGAGAAAATTAATAAATATGCATTGTCAGCTATAGAAAAATTGGAATATTTTTGTGTTGTCATACAACTTTCTCCAAATGAATTCCTATTTATCTTCACAACTCTTTGCACAAACATTTAGGGGCTATAAAGTCAGTAACATTTGATCTCTGAACATTTCTATCTTCCCTCAGACTCAACCAATATTAGAGAACACCAAAAAGTAATTTATCATTGTGTCACACTTGCCTGAAGAATTTCTTAGGGGCCTAAGAAGACCGATGAGGTTAATCATTAAGCCCAAAAAATCCCTGAAGGTGATTTTTTCTCTTTGATGTACACAGATAATTCTGTCTTTGTTGAAGATGGCTCATGGATCTTTGTTCTCTATGCCAACCTTTAGGTTTGAGATACCCTATTGAATATCCTTATCTTAATGGAACCTCGAGTCAAAATACTTACTTATACATCAATCTAGGTAGTAGATAGTTCAGTCTTGGTCTAGACTATGTTCACTGTTGGAGTAGAGGCAGGTTAGCTAAACATTGGGGCAAATACAGAGAATTGTTAATGGGAAATTGGAACGGAGATTCTCCTTGAAAAGGAATTTTAGTTGCACTGGATAGGTTTTTCATAATATATCTTGCAAACTAATATGGCCCCCAATAAAAGTCTGTTTGCAAGGAGTCTATGGAGACTTCTGAGAGAATAAGCCATAAATGCTGAGCTTAACCTTATTAAGGTCATAATTTTTATAAAGGAGTTTATCTGAAGAAAGCCATGAGACATTTGCTCTAAAACCCTCAGTGTCAAAGAGCAAAGGATGCAATACTTAAAAATGACAGAGTTCTAAACCTCTAGCAGTTCCAGTCAACCCAGCAATTATACTCTTGGGCACTGATCCCAGAGAAATGACTACTTATTTTCATACAAATACCTGTACACACATGTTGATAGTAGCATTATTTGTTATTGCCTAGAACTGGAAATAACTCAAATGTCTTTCAAGAGATGAGTAGTTATACAAACTGTCATACATCCATACCATGGAAAACTACTCAGAGTTAAGAAGGATGGACTACTGATAAAGCCAACAGTTGGGAATAGCTGGAATAAAGAAAGATCCAGGGAATTACATTAAATGAAAAAAAAAAAACAAAAAAACAAAAAAACAAAAAAAACAAGGCCAATCCCAAATGTTTACATATGATTTCACTTATATAATGTTACCAAAATGATAAAAATGGAGATATGGAGTTAGAGAACTGATGGAGTATTTGCCACAGACTAGGAAGAGAGGAAAAGATGGGTGAGAGGAAGGTGGGTATTGTTACAAAAAGACCACAAGAGGAACACATGTGGTAAGGGAGCTGTTTTGTATCTTTACTGTGGTGGGAGGTACACAAACCTACCTGTGGTAGAATGAAAAATGGACTCCAAGAGGCATCCATGCTCCAATCCCTGAAACTCATAAATGTTACCTTATTTGGAAATGGGGATCACTAAATTAACCCTAGACTATTCAAGTGGACTCTAAGTAGCATCATAACTGTTGTTATTAAAAAAGAAAGGCATGGGGAAATTACACACACAGAAAAGGAGGCAACGTGACCATGGATACAGAGATCAGAGAAATACAACCATAGGTCAAGGAACAAAGCCAGACAGCAGAGCTGGAAGAGCCAAGAACACTGATAAGAGTTGTTTCACTAAAAACTATCAGAGAACAACAACAAAAAAAAACTGGAGAATATCTTCATGACTGTAATGTATGCAAATATAAAACATGATACAAAAAAACTTGTTAATCATAAAAAAATAAAATATGTTAACAATAAGAAATGTAATTTCTTAAAAAAAAATTAAGAGAATGAAAAGACAATTGACAGAATGGGAGAATGTTTGCCGTTTAGGTTTGTAACAAATTAGTCATATGTAAAGAGTTCCTACAAAACAAAAAGTCAGTATGAAAAAAGAAACAGGCAAAAAGTTTAAACAGAATGACTTTACAAGAGAGCATAGCTAAATGACCAATAAACATAAAACAATGATTAATTAGTAATCAAGGAAATGTGAATAAAGACCATGATGTATTACCATTGTACACTTATCCAAATGGTTATCATTAAAAAGGAAGTCAATACTAGGTGTTAGGTTGTAGACAAATTGAAAATTTCTTACACAGACAATGAATTAAAATTAATACATCTATTTTGAAAAACTTTTGTACTAATAAATTTGAATATATACATTCTTTATGTTCCAGCAATTTCAATCACATATATATCCAATAGAAATAAGTACAAATATACATACACATATGCTTAGAACAATATTCATACTACTACTAAACTGGAAATGACCCAAATGTTGTCTACATTTTAATGATTAAATACTCATATTCATATATAGCAATATTAGAGAGCAATAATGAAATAATTATAAGTGTATGTATACCACGGATGAATCACTCAAAAATTGTTCAATGAAAAAAGAAACATAAAAATGTATATAATTAGTACATAGTGAACAATTCTGTTTATGATATGAAAAAAAATATAGAAAAGGGATTGCACTAAATTTATAGACTTGGAAATACTTTTATTCTTGTTATTTTGGATTATAAAATCTGGGAGTACGCTGTATTTTCATACTTATTCAGTATTTATTCCATTCTGAGAAAATTCTCAAATTTTCTTTTTTTCACATAGGTCATGAAAATTTTGGTAAGATAATTTTCTTAATCTTATATGTATATCAAGAACTGTTGCTATTATGACCAAAAACTTACCAATATATTGCATTTTCTAATTTGCTAATAATAATGTTAGGAAATATATTCAAAATTTTAGAATGTATTATATGAAATTAATCAATATGTAAATACAGAACTTTATGGAGTTTCATCCCAATGCTACTTATTGAAAATTTAGGGAAAATGATCACTAATAAAATATTGCTTAAATAAAATGGGTGCAGTCATACAAAGGAATAATGAGTCAATAAAAATAATGTAGTATAGGGGACACCTAGGTGGCTCAGTTGGTTAATTGTCTGACTCTTGATTTCAGCTCAGGTCATGAGATTGAGTCCCATATCTGGCTCCACTCTCAGTGTGGAGTCTGCTTCAGAGTCTCTCTCCCCCTCTTTCCTGTTGCCCCTCCCCCCGCTTGCATCTCTAAATAAATAAATAAATAAATAAATAAATAAATAGATAAATAAATAAATAGATAAATAAATGATATCTTAAAAAAATAAGGTATGTGAACCCTTAATTATTTGGAAATGAGGAGAAAGCATTGCTAAGTGAAACAGCATGTTAAAAATGTCATGTATGGTATGAGTCCATGTAAATATCCATAATTCAAAGAAAGTATAAAATGGATATATACTAATTATTGACAATAGTAATATGTCAGTGTCATGGTTAGGCTTGGTTTGTACTCTTTTTAATTATGTGTTTTCCTGAGTTTTTAACATATAGCTTACTTTAATACTAAGATTTTACAAGCTATTATATTTTTACTGGAAATCTGCCTTTCCTCCTTTTTAAGAACAATGGACACTTTTAAAAATATCAATAAAGCCTCTGCAGAAAAGGGCACTTCCAAAAATATCATCTGAGTAAATGGAATCAAGCAGACCAGGTTAAAATCCTGGCTTGGCTTTTGTGACCTTATGCCTTCAGAAATTTACTTCTATGATATTTGATTTCCTCATCTGTAAAATTTTAAAATAAAATAATCACATAGGATTTGTTGGTCTTGTCTTAAATAAATTTTAGTTTATATTACTACTTTTGTCATAATTATTAATATACTGGTGAAACCTTTGGGGGTCATTTTTTGGTACATTGATGACCACCTTCAATAACCACAGATCAACACAGTATACTTCTAAAAGTAGATATGTTAATTCCCACTTATATAATTACTTTTCAAAATGTTGTCTATCATTTCAATAAAGAAGAAACTGGTTTCAATAATTTTATAAATTTAGGGGCACCTGGGTGGCTCAGTCGGTCAAGCATCTGCCTTTGGCTCAGGTCATGATCCCAAGGTCCTGGGATCCAGCCCCACGTTGGGCTTCCAGCTCAGTGGGGAGTCTGCTTCTCCCTCTGCCCACCCCCCACATGTGCTCTCTCTCAAATAAATAAGTAAAATACTTAAAAAATAATAATTTTATAAATTTCATGGAAGAAAATATATAATCATGCACCTTCATTTTTGTAACTGCATCTTTTCTGTTACATTTTTTCCAAGAAATCTTTCCTCATTTTAAAATGAGCCAAACTAATTATCCTTCAATTTATCTACATTTGAATCCCTTACATTAATTGCATTAGAAGCAAAATGAGCCTTTGAGAATAAGTCTTAAATCTGATATGGAAACCATCAAAATCCTGGAGGAGAACACAGGCAGCAACCTCTTCAACCTCAGCCAAAGCAACTTCTTACTAGACACATCTCCGGAGGCAAGGGAAACAAAAGCAAAAATGAACTATTGGGACTTCATCAAGATAAAAAACTTCTGCACAGCGAAGGAAACAATCAACAAAACTAAAAGGCAGCATACGGAATGGGAGAAGATATTTGCAAAGGACATATCTGATAAAGGGCTAGCATCCAAAATCTATAAAGAACTTATCAAACTCAACACCCAAAAAACAAATAATCCAGTTAAGAAATGGGCAGAAGACATGAGTAGACTTTTCTCCAAAGAAGACATACAGATGGCTACAGACACATGGGAAGATACTCAACATCACTCATCATGTGGGAAATACAAATTAAAACTACAATGAGATATTACCTCACACCTGTCAGAATGGCTAAAATTAACAACACAGGAAACAACAGATATTGGCAGGGATGCAGAGAAAGGGGAACCCTCTTAACGCTGTTGGTGGGAATGCAAACTGGTGCAACCACTCTGGAAAACAGTATGGAGTTTCCTCAAAAGTTAAAAATAGAACTACCCTATGATCCAGCAATTGCACTATTAGATATTTACCTAAAGGATTCAAAAATACCGATTTCAGTCATATGTGGAATTTAAGAAACAAAAAGCAAAGAGAATGTGAGAGAGGCAAACTAAAAAACAGACTCTTACCTATGGAGAACAAACTGAGAGTTACTGGAGGGGAGGTTTGTGGGGGATGGGCTAGATGGGTATTAAGGAGAACATCTGTTGAGATGTCTAAGTGATGAATCACTAAATTCTACTCCTTAAACCAATATTATATTATATGTTAACTAGAATTTAAATAAAAACTCAAAATCAACAAACAAAAAAAGAGTATTTCGAGCTCTAAAAAAAAAATCTGATATGGATAGTTCCAAGTTTCAGAAGGTCTGGACTTTTCACTGAGTTTGGAAAAAAATAAGTAAGTATAATACGGTATGTCTTTGAAATATATTTAATATTAAAGTTCACATGAAAGGCATTAAAATATCTATGAAACATTAACTTAGAATATATTAGTAGAATTTGAAATATCAGATAAATATACTCTATAAACAAAATGTTAGACTCAAAAACCCAATATTGACATTTTCTGTGGTTAATATTATGGCATCTTGTGAAATAAATGTAATTGCCATATCACATGTTCAATTATTGGATAGATATTTTTTCATATGATGTTTAAAGCAGAGAATTATTGTCACATAGATCCCAGTATCTCAATCAAAAAACAAATAAATGACATGTGCATTAAGATAATATAAAGGAATAACTAGTTCATCTGTCTCAGAATAATATCATGACACCCTAAATAAATTTTCACCACCTGTATCATAGCTTTGCATAGCCCTAATTTTTCTTGATTCAACCAAAACAAATACATTAAGCCATCACACTGTTAATTTGCTTCTAGTATTATAAAAATATTAGGGGAAGACTTATTTCAAGTTTAACGTGTTCATAATCCTCAGAGGAAAAAATGTGGTACTTTACATGTGACAAAACATATATGGAATCAGTCTATAACATTAGTGTGGAAGTCTTAAAAACATAACCACAAATTATTGAATCCTCTCCTAACAAGATGGTGGAGATTCATTTTCCATTCCTTGATTGTGTGCTAAACTTAGTGGCTGATTCTATAGGAGTGTGTGGCAGAATTGATGGCATATCATTTCTGGGATTGTTACAAGAAGGCTGCAGCTTTCTTCTTGGGTTCTCTCTCTTCCCGCCCTCCTGCCTCCCTCTTGGATCGCTCATTCTCAGGGAAATCAGCTGCCATGTTATGAGTTGCTTTACTGAGAAGCCCATGAGGTAAACAGCTGAGGACCTCAGTCCAACAACAAGCAAGGAACTGAAGCCTGCAAACAACCAGGAAAGTGAGCTTCAAAGTGGATGCTCCAGTCCTAATAGAGTCTTCAGATGAGTGCAGACCCAGCCAACTGTAATCTTGCAAGAGATCCTGAGCAAGAACCACCCAGGTACCTACTCCCAAACACCAAAGCCCCAGAAACTGTGAGATAATAAATATTGTTTTAACCTGCCAATTTTAGGAAAACTAATATAGACAGGAAGAGCACAGGAATGTGCTGACATAACTTTGGCTGCAAGTGTTACTTCATTATTGCAGGGTAATGCAAGATATAGATAAATAATGTTTAACTCTTATCAAACACCTGGTATTATCCCAAGAAAATGGTCATCTAGAAAATAATAAATGATACATATTATAATTTTACCATTTTTTTATTCTGAGTATTATTTCAAATATGTCTTAAATGTTGAACTATTTAAAATAAAAGAAATAAAGAATTGAAA
The DNA here is from genome assembly GCF_002201575.2 of Neomonachus schauinslandi. Classification (NCBI taxonomy): domain Eukaryota; kingdom Metazoa; phylum Chordata; class Mammalia; order Carnivora; family Phocidae; genus Neomonachus; species Neomonachus schauinslandi. The sequence continues at coordinate 135,218,964 of NC_058409.1, read as the reverse complement.
TAACTCCTCTATATCTCTATATGACTGCTTTCCCCAACCAGGGTTTAACTTGGATAATTTTTTTTTTAAGATTTTATTTATTTATTTGACACAGAGAGAGATGGCAAGAGCAGGAACACAAGCAGGGGGAGTGGGAGAGGGAGAAGCAGGTTTCCCTCCAAGCAGGGAGCCCGATGTGGGGTTTGATCCCAGGACCCTGGGACCATGTCCGGAGCTGAAGGCAGACGCTTAATGACTGTGCCACCCAGGTGCCCCTAACTTGGATAATTTTAATAGATCTTCTAAACCTGTACAAAACTTAGACAAGCCAAGAAAGAGCTATTATTCCAGTCACAGAATTTAAAACATCTCCATACAATAATAAAGCATTAGACATTTTAAGTCTAAAATTGAAAGGGGAAGTGTTAAGTCATAACATTTTTGCCTCAGAATGTCTAATGCCAAATTTAGAAATTTTGTAGGTGATTAATCTTACCAGAAACAGTATCTCTCCCCTTCCTTGCAAATAATGCTGAGAGTGACCGTTGTTATCTGCTAGCTTCTAAGTAGTTTTGAAAAGGTAAGTGGAAAAAAAAAGTTATGTGTTTTATTATGAACAGAGCAACAGAACCTTATTTGGTAGTTAAAACTCAAAATAATGACATATCAGGGACATTTTTAAAAATGTAATCAGGAGCTTCAACCCTCACTTTAGTTTTTTCAGTAATGCAAATAAAGGTTTTTGTTTTCTTTCTGAAGGAGTGTACATTTAAATCATCTGAACAGAATTTTGCAATATGCATACAGAACTCACTCAAGCACCCAAAGAGGATTCTGCTTGTTTCTACGAGAAAAACAAAAAAATGTCACCATATTCCTCCCATTACTTCAAAGGACATAGGGAGCTTTTTCCCAAATACATGCTGACAAAATGGACTGTGCTCTGGGAAAGTACAATCTTCCTAAGTATCTTTTGTCATTGGCTGAATAAAATCATTGAAACACATGACACTTAAATCCCTCTTGTGTTAGATAATTTTAAATTTTTTTTAAGATTTTATTTATTTGTTTAGAGAGAGAGAGAACACAAGCAGAGAGAGAGGCAGAGGGAGAGAGAGTATCTAAAGCAGGCTCCATGCCCAGCATGGAGCCCCAAACAGGGTTTGATCTCACAACCCTGAGATCGTGACCTGAGCTGAAATCAAGAGTCGGACGCTTAACCAGATGAGCCACCCAGGCACCTCTGTTAGACAATTTAATTGTTCCATATTATAAAAGTCTTTATCCAATAAACATAATTAGTAGCAAATAGAAAACCAGAGAGGTGAATATGTATGACCTCAAGTTGTCAAAACTTGTTAGGACTAAGAATGTGGGGAGGCACTTAAGGGTATAAGTGTAAAGGACTACTTTAGGAAAATATTATCAGAGGCAAAAAAGCCCCAGAAATCTCTTTATACGTAAGTTTTCAGTTAATGTGATACAACACTGATCTTTGCTTAACTTTAGCTTTGTAAAGGAGCTAAATACATAAGCTTGGTTAATTGAGTACTACTTTTGGCTTTTGCCTTTCTCATCTGAAAAACAAATGTTACATCTATGATCTTGAAGTATCTTCTTGTGATCAATTCTATCCTATATTGTTAATCACAGAGTTAATTTGATTATTTTTTTAAGATTTTATTTATTTATTTGTCAGAGAGAGAGAGAAGGAGAGAGCACAAGCAGGGAGAGCAGCAGGCAGTGGGAGAAGCAGGCTCCCCAACGGGCAGGGAGGCCAATGTAAGACTCAATCCCAGGACCCTGGGATCATGACCTAAGCAGAAGGCAGATGCTGCTTAGCTGACTGAGCTACCCAGTTAAAAGCTACGTTTTGATTCTGATCTATGGTATGGTTTACTTTCCATATCTTTGTTTTGTTGGGGAGGCAGGTCTATAATTCCTCTGAGAATATGGTGACAGCTGTGGATCTGCTTTCTTGAAAAATGCAGATATACAAAGATGACCACAGGACAGAATACAGTCTTAAAGGCAAGTCTCAGAGATAAGCATAGGATTTATGAAGATCTTGCAACTACAAATGGTTTCTTGCTAAGAGATTTTTCTCCATACTAATAAAGGATCTCAATTTATATTATTTGAAGTGGGAGCTTCTGAAAGGTAGGGCTGGAGGAAGGCAGGGAGAATTCTGCAAACAAAGGGAGATATAGAGAAGAAAGATGAAGCTCAAGTGTTCCAATTTCCAAGTTAGAAATTGGAGACTGTTTCCTAAAGAAGAAGCTGGATAAGTAATGGCCAGGGCCTATAATGATCCTGGTGCTACATTTTAATTACATTTTGATTTAGGTAGAATCTTGCAGGTTGGCTTCGTGTCCTAACCACATTCATCACACAGGTTTTATGAGGAAATATGTTCCAAATTCTAACAGTGGCTTACAAATGAACTTGTAGAGCACAACCTGTTTGTGATTTGGGAATGATTTACAATCCTTTCTTTTTATTAATAGTTCATTAAAATATTGGCCATGGGATAAGGAATGAGTTGGAATACATTTAGAACTATAGCAATTTTATAATAAATTTAAGTGATTTCTATTTTTCTATATTTATGATTTGCCATTTAGTCTAAAAGCCACTTTTCAAAAATTTTTCTGACCTTTCATCAAAAAGCACTCATCAACACTAGCTATAGGAAAGCTAAAAAATCTAATGGCTTATTTCTTTGCTTCTACATACATTTTTAACCTGTTAAAAAAAAAGTCAATGAAGTGTCAGCATAGACTAATTGTATCACAGGCCATGAAACAATGTATTAAAATCAACAGGACTTGTAACATTAAAAGTGAGGGCTGCCAGAAAATCTAGGAAAAAGCTGACAAATAGCAGTTAGATTTATATAGTGTTTACTGCATTTGATATTATTAAAATGTTTTTTTCAAGTGGGGAAAACCTAGATGTATGCACTAACACTAGCCATCCTTAATAATACCACTTGTATTTATTTTTAAACAATTACATTCTGAAGCTAGTACACTTCTCTATAAAATGAACAAAATACTTTCTTTTACTATTAACATATTCCTCAACAATGTATGTTTTCATAAATTAATAGTCAGTATAATAGTCCCTAGAGACAGTGGAAGAATCCATTAATTGATGAAGAGCTAATTATCAGAAAAATGAAAACCAGATGACAATAGTTTTCATATATCTAGTGATATCAGATGTAAAAATAATTAATGGCACTTGGTACAAATTATATGAGAGAAGAGATTTCATAGGACTAGTAAATGTGATCCATGGGCTTTAACTATATAATTCTCACATACTCATTAAAAAACAAACAAACAAACAAAAAAATTTCCCCCTTGATCATTCCTTCCTATTAATATTAAGTTTAAATGTGTAATATATGTTAAAAAGTTTAAGTTTTCATGCAAAATACCTAATGAAATTTAGACCTTTTCTAAATAGAATATATCTATATCTATAACTGTATCTAGAAAGTGTATAAGTAAATCCAATTAAAGATATTTCTTACTAACCTAAACAATGTTATTACCACTGAGAAGTTCTATACCTTGACAACATACTCATTAGCAAGCCCTTATCCTAAGCTTTTTTTTATTGCAATATTATCAAAGTGAACTACTAACAGTATCCAAAATTCCAAGACTTTATACAAAATCATTCTGAAGTATTTTCAAACTTGTGTAATTCTGAGAAGCATATTTAGAAAAGTGTACCAGCTCCTTCACCTATTCAAAATAGCATGCATACTATGCAAATAGAAAACGTAGTCAAATATGCATCAATCTAAGATCAATTATTAAAGAAAGAAAGTTTGAAAATATAAATACATTCATGATTGTGCCAAAGAAATGACAAAACCAACAAGCAATCCGAATGCAACAAGCACCTGCCCAAGTCTGTGTGTCTCTCTAAGCTTTCACATACACCATTTGTCAGTAATTGGTAACTAAAACACAGTGATCTAGCACTTTAGAGAGAAATAAAGACCAATTAGAAAAGGGAATTTCCAATGTTTGGTGATTAATGATAAAATGACAGTGGTATGTCTACCATAATAAGCCTGAAATTTAAACAGAACATGATGATTGCTCAAAGGTGTCTACTAATTCAAAAGAAAAAATCTTATTTTGTTTGTCTTTGTGATAACCTTTCCCTCAGTATCCTAAAAAGACAAGTGTTGCAAGATATCTCCATTAAAAAAAAAAATCTATTGTTATATATGTTTGACAAATGCTGTCGACTAAACCTAATTCTGTAAATTGACAAGCACCATACTTTGTATTTGGTTAGACATAGTATTATAATAGTTTATAAAGCTAAAAAATTATGATGATATATTTTTACTGTTTTTTTTTTCACTTCCACAAATTCTGATCATTTTCTTTGTTTCTTGACCATGACTAATTGATCTTAAAAAATTAGGAAAAGCATATTCACAAAATAAACTAGTATAGAATTATATCATTGTACTTTGCCTTGGTTAATTTACTTAGCAAATTTACTAAGTTCCAAAATTATCATATTTCTTGAACTTTATAAATATCACAATTTAAACCAACATTCAGTATTTAGGAATAATATATTTCTGACTCAAAATGAAATAATATCTTATAATTATAGCAACCTGACCTGTATGCTTTATATTCTTTGAATGTAGATAAGGAAGAGTTAATCAGAAGTGTCTAATATATAATTTGCCTTTATTATTTCTCAATGATGTATCCTAGCAACAATGAAAGAGTAGTTGTTGCTTTGCTTTCTTCTCTTCTTGGTAAGGAAATAAAAATCTTATTTCAGAAGGCTTATTCACTATCACTATAAAAATTGTCAGAAGTACCTGATCACTCATTACCTTTTTTTTTCTTTTTTTATGAGAAAAAAAGCCAACAGAATATGATTAAATGTTCAATGGAAAATGAAATTCAAGTACTCATACATTTCAAAGCATGACTGTTTTGATGAGTTCTAATATCGACAATGACAATGTTTCTTAAACATAGAAACTTTAATTAGAAATGCTTTTCTTTTTTTATTTCTTTTAATTTATTTTTGAGAGAGAGAGAATGACAGAGAGAGAGAGAATGAGAGGGGTGAGGGTCAGACGGAGAAGCAGACTCCCTGCTAAGCAGGGAGCCCGATGTGGGACTCGATCCCGGGACTCCAGGATCATGACCTGAGCCGAAGGCAGTTGCTTAACCAACTGAGCCACCCAGGCGCCCCCTAGAAATGCTTTTCTATAGTATGAACATCTGCCATAACCTTAGCCTAAAGTTCTGTATGTGCAAGGAGAAGACAGGACAATAATATATATTTATTATGTATTAATTATATGTAGTAATAAAAATAGACACATTTTGAGTCTAAAGTAGTTACAAAGAATATTAATATTTTCTATTGTAAAATTCTATTCTTCTAAAAAGAACTTGTGTAATTTTAGGAACTTTGTTTTCAACAGTTGAAGGATATCAAAATGTTAAAAAAAAAATTCTAGAATTTATTCATGCCTTTCCAGGTCATTGACAGCCCTTCCTCAGAGAGCACTGTCTGTGCATGCCAAACACATTGGTAACCAGTGGCCAGTCGTGTGACCAATTTTCACCTGAGCTGAGATTTTCATTTCTTCCAAGTAAGCAGTGGTATAAGGATAATTATTTACAGTGGTAAATTTAATTATATTTTATCAGCCCTGAATGTTAATGTAAAAATCTAATATTGAAATCTCCTTGCTAGAGAGGCTTCTCTAAATCAGAAATACAACAACATCAAAAATAATATTTGGTTATTAGGTTGAGCATTTATGCTAAGAGGGAGATGGGTAAGTTCAGTGGGTAAGGGCAGAGTCTTTGGTGTCAGTTGGTTAGACTGGTTCATAGCCTGGCTCAGTCACACATTAACTCCATGTTGTTATGTTGGACACCTCTCCCCACCGCAGAAAGATCAGCTTTATTAACTACAAAATAAGAATTATATTAATGCAAAGAAGAGAAATTGGTGTTTTCCACTTTTTTTTTTTTTTTTGAGGAAATATAACACCCAGTGACATCTATCCCAGGGAACTAGAACTTCAAAGAGTCAGCAGCTCCACGATCTTTGTTAAAGCATCTCAGCCATCTAAATAATAACCCTACAGAGTTGTTAGGAGGGTAAATTGAAACAATGCAAATAAAGTGGTTTCCTGCATTTCTGTTAAACTGAAGCTCTTTGGTAAATGTTACTTTTTAATAATTATTATTGCATTAGAAATCTGATGCCAAAGATATCCAATACATGAAACAGCAAAAATAAATAAAAGGAATAATTACCAAATAAATAATAAAAATACACAAGTGTTGATGTCTGTTGGTATAGTTACTCTTCTCTTGCATTATCATTTACTTCAGATTTGCCAAAAATGATACTAATCCAAAAGAAGTGTAAACCTATTTGGTGCATGTTTTAAATCTGCCTTCCCTGAAATGATCATTGTAACAGAAAGAATATCATTTCCAACTATCATGCATCTTTAAACTCCTAGCAGATGCATATCCTCCTGCCAAATATGTGAGAGTAAATATATAATAGATTCAATAATTCAAATAAAATAACCATGGTCTGAGGATGCCTTGTGCCCTCTTTTTTTTTTTTTCTTTCTTTCAAGGATAATTACTATAGTTTAGAACTTAAAATATGTGCACTGAACCATATGTTATTTTCCTCTTCTCTTTGATACATGAACATCGACCTCCGTTCAGCCTGTGAGTTCATTCTTGTTGTGGCAAACATCCTTTAGGTGTCAACTAAATAGATTTTTTTTCTTCTGCTAATGTATCAGTTAACCTTCAAAATGTGGATAGTTCTTATTTCTTCTCAGGAAATAAATCAGTCCCCATGTTGCTCAATAGCTGTGGCCAAGATGGGATGGAATAAGAGGGAAATATAAAAAGTACTGCTTGCAAATTGGTGTTATTTACATCTACTAAGGAAATACAATATACTATGAAATATATCCTAGTGAAGTGGAACCCAAATTAGTTAGCAACACTATAATCGTTTTTTTAAAGTGTCTATTCATACCTGAATAGAAACAACTCTATACGGGCTTAGATTACCTCTGAGTGTAAACAAGCACATTTTCCTTAAGGACGCAGCAGCAGTGGTCTGTGTTCCATTAAGCTCTGTATTATGAACTGATGTTGCGGGGATTTATTTGCTTTTCCTATCTTCAGAATTCGATATCACAGCTGCAATCTTGTATGTAAGTTCAATTATGGATTCACAAGTGGATATGGTCAGAGATATTTCTAGGCAATCAATACTCCTTTACTTATATTAATAATTCATAAACTTTATAGACATGATGGCAAAGGAACTCAAGAGCTGACATAAGTACTCTAAGAATGTATTGTACTACAATAGTCAAATAATGCTACAAACATGTCTGAAGGCAATACATAATATAATCGTCTATTTGAGAGTGTTTGAGTAAGGTGCACGATGTGTCCTAGAATTGGAGATGAAACATGTGCCAAGTAGAGAAAGACCCTGCTTTTTGGGATGGTACAGACCAGGCAGTAGGGTACAGATAGACATCAACCCAATAATCATGCAAATAATAATAATAAAACATTCTAAATTCCAGCGTGGTGGGGGGGAATGTATAGTGGAAGTATATAAAGGAGTATATAAAGGAGGGTTTCCTCTGGCCTGGGGGAGGCATTCTTTCTGAAGTGATACCTGAGCTGATGTGATAAAGATAAGTAGATACCTACCAGGTAAACACACTGGAGGCAGAGGGAACATTCTGGGCAGAGGGTAGAACATCTTCAAATGCCTGTAAGCATTACACAACTGGAAGAAAGCGATTGTGGCTGACTCTTGAAAGATCAAGAAGTGGGGGAAGGGAAGTCAGCTAGGGACAGGAGCTGGAAGCCGTAACTGGGGGCAAGCGCCAGCTCCTCTTTTAGACTATGATATTATCCCCAAACAGTGAGAAGGCATGGAAAGGTATTTGGTAGCTCAGTGTCATGATTACACTCACATTCCCATTAAAAGCTCTGTTCTCTTGGTGTAGCAAGAAATGGGGAGGGGGCTAGGAGTCTGGATCAAATAGGATGATGATCTGACAGAGGGTGCTACTGGTGAAGAGACAGAGAGGGGGACAGATCCCAGAGATCATTAGGAGACAACATCTGTTATGGACTGAATGTGTCTTCAAAATTCATATGTTAAAAACCTAACTCCTAAAATGATAATATTTGGAAGAGGAACTTTTAGGAGATAACTAGGTTTAGATGAGATCACGAAGATGGGGCCACGATGATGAGACTGTATCTTTATAAGAACACACAAGAGCTCAGTCTTTCTCTGCCATCTGAGAACAATGAGCAGGCAGTTGTCTGCAAGTCAGGAAGAGGACTCTCACCAGAACTGAATCTGCTGGCACCCCGATGAACTTCCCAGTTACAAGAACTGTGAGAAGTAAATGTTCTCCTTGCCACCTGGTCTAGAGTATTTTATGATAGCGATCCAAGCAAAAACAATACCCATAGAGAAGGTGAACCAAATACAGGAGGAGGGAGGAAGTTACTAAGAGTTATTTTTAGATAACTTGCTTCAGTAATAGATGCCATAGAGAAAAGGAACCACGGAAGAGCCTATATTTAGGTTGGTGGGTGCTGGGCGGTAACCACATTCAGATGTGGTAGAATTTGAGCTGTCTTTGAGACTCTAAGTAGTGGTGTCAGCTAAGCAGCTAGATTTACAGCTCTGCAAATCAGAGAAGGTGTCTGGGTTAGAGATACACTTTAGGAGTCATCGATTCCAGGTAATAATTAAAGGCATGTTTAAGAGTGCTCAGGAAGAAAGCACAGAGTAAGAAAAAAAGAGACCCAGGATTGTCTGGCTATTAACGATCTACAGCATTTAAAAGCTTTGTAAAAGCAAAGATGATTGAAACAAAGTAGCCACAGAGAAAGGCAAGAAGGAGGAGGCACATTCATCGAATTCATATGAAATTTTCTTGAAGAAGGCAGACAAATGCATCAGTGTCTGAGGCTCTAAGAGATTAAGGGGGATGAAAACTGAAGAGTGCCCATGGATTTAGTCACCTGGAGGTGACACACACTCGACTGGAGTGGGCTGGGAATAGTGTCAAACTTAGAGAATAAAATCAAAGAATTTTCTGACTGAAACAAATTTTAGAGATCACCTCATAGTTTCCTCTATTGTCAGCACTCCCCTTCACCCCTGAAATGTTATTCCATTTGTAAGTGAAGAAAGAAGAGTGGAATTATCTTGGTAATGCTTATTTTGCATTCTGAATTTATAGACATCAGATGCTCTGGGAAAGATAATGTGTGCACGGAAGAATGACGAAAAACTGCATAGAAGAGATTTGTTTGAGCTTAGTTTGAAGAATTAATGGAATCAAGTGAAATGCAGTGGGTAAGAGGGAAGGCTAAAAGTGCTCAATGTTATGAGTCACAACTACAGGAGAGCAGGAATGAGAAGACAGGGAGCCATGAGAATACTTCAAAGGGGAGATTGGACCCTGAGCCCAAGGAATTAGCTGGGTCCAGATGACTTTCACAGGGCTTGAATGCCAGCCAAAGGATTTTAGACATTTCTTAGATACAGTGAAGAGCCTTTGAAGCATTTGGTCAGGAAAATGGCAGGAAGAATATGAGTATTTTAAAGAAAATCAATCTCTTTTACGCATCACTGTGGAAAGAAAGAAGGAATCAAGAAAAATGACAGAAAAGAGGTACTGATTTTTTAAAAGCAGAAATTGATATTTTGTGTGTAGGCAAGGATCCTTTCATATTTTGTGCTAAAAAAGAATTAGGTTCTCCTTATATTAGTCATTAGTACAAGGATATCTTAAAATATGAATAACTTGAGAAAATAAAGAAAATATAATGCTTGTCACATTTTTTATGAAATTTATGATTCTAGAAGGAGATAAAATACAAATAAATGTATCTGTTGAAATAGTTATTCTTACATTTTTGAGAAGCAAGAGAGAGAGATTTGATTTGCAGCAGAAAAAAATTAGAAAGAGATTTTTCTTGAAAATGCTAACAAGTTCCCAGGGTCCTGGATTTTCAGTGACTGACTTTGCTTGACTTTTCAGCTATGAAACAAAATAAAACAAAACAAATAAGAATTTTCTATCATGGTTACACCTGGGTCTGAAATTTGAGAATCATAATGAGTCAGTGGCAGTGCAAGAAGATATGGAATGTGTACCTGTACAATTAAAATGTGGCCCCTATGTTCCCCATAAGAAAATGCAATTAGCATGACATTGATAGGTGAGGTCAAGTATTCACACATGTTCATATTTGGATATATCCATCCATCCATCTAAATATACACACAGACTACTAAATATTTTGGCTTCGTGTTTTCATTGTTGGCAAACAATAGTTAAAAATATGAATGGATAACTAATAAGATAGAGGACAGTGTCAGAAATAATAAAAGCAATTTGAATATTACGCTTCTCGGAGAATGGGGTTCAAGAATCACTTTTTGCTACAAGAAACAAAACACAACCCCAAGTCAATATATCATAACTGGAGTCAATACCTCTGGAAAGAAACACTCACATACACAAACACAGTCACATTTCTATTAAAAATAAGTCATATGATAGAAGTTGGTCACTTAAGGTTTTTTTTTCATGGTGATACTGAAATTAGTTCCCACCTACTACAGTCTTAATTCTTTTTCTTTTCTCTATCTGAATGAACTAACAAAAATTACTTCTATAACCTATGCAATCGAGGCCCATTAGGAAAGAAGTATCTGTGCTATAGGAAGGACAGTAAATACCCTCTTAGAAAATCAGTGATATGGGGAGCTTTGAAGTTGCACTAAAACAAACTGCTTGATTTTAAGGAAAAAATGAAAATTAGCATTTTTGCCTGAGTCTGCTTTTGATTTCTTAGTCCTTTTAGAGAATCCTTTGTTAATTTTCTTTTTAAAAATATTTCTTTATTATTTTAGAGAGAGAGAGAGAGAGAGAGTTCATATGGGTGGGGGCAGGGAGGTCAGAGGGAGAGAAAGAATCTCAACCAGACTACCTGCTGGGTCTGAAGTGGGGCTGATCTGGAGACCCTGAGATCATGACCTGAGCCAAAATCGAGTCACATGCTTAACTGATTGAGCCACCCAGGCGCCCCTAACTTTCATTTGAGAAGTACTGTATCTTCCATGGTCTTCCCCAGTTCATTTCTCAGTGATGTCTTCTTCCTCTACCTGGATCCCTCACTAGCATTTTAACCTCTTCATCTTGCCAAGTTTGAGACCTCAGACTGCATCACTTTCATTTGTCTGCATGTACAACCTACGTCAGTTGCCCTCTTTCCCTTACATTAATTAAATTTGACCTTTTCTGAAACTCAAGTTGCCTAAAATGTTGTCTTTATTTCCTGCCTCTTCTGTTCTCCAAACTTTGTTACTGGAACTCTCAAATGGTAAATACTGCAATTTTAAAATGGGATACCGTTTGTCAGAGTTGAAGTTGGAAGTTTTGGGTCTTTTTTATCCATGGGTTGTTCTCTGGGAAAACTGGCAAAGAGAATGCTCCACACATCTCTTGGTAAAGTGAAATGCATGATGGGAGCAGGGAGGGTCTCAGCCTTTGACCTCAGCAGACGCTAAGTTGTGCCAATGGTGGAAGACAGATCAAGGTTGATCTGTGAAGGCTACACACAATTAAACTTTAATTTGAAAAAGACTGACCATGAGATACCTGATTATTTTCTAAATTCTTACAGGCATAGAATATACAAATCACTGAATCCCAGGAATGGAATCAACCTCAAAAAATAGTACTAATTCTCAAATTATTCTCTGTATAACATACCTGAGAGTGGTGTTTAATATTTGATAGGGCTCTTCAAATTATCACTGTTTCCCAAAGCAGTCTGGGGCATTTCCACTGAGACTGAATTTATTCATATGTATCCCATATCTGCTTTTTGTAAAACTTGCCATTTGAGAGAAAATACTACTTTTTTAAAGAAATTGAAATATTAACATTTCAATTGTATTAAGACAGCCTGACTGCATGAAACATTAATATCTATATATGTATGTCTGTACAAATATATGTATATGTTTTTATCTTTTATTTTTCTTTTATGAATTTTTCTCTTAATTTACTCATTGGATATATTTTATTAGAGGAGATAATATTTATTATGTTGCTGGGCCAATGTCCAGGTTGTAGCTAGGGCTCCATAAACATCTATTCGTTATTTCATCTTTTAATAGAATTTTTGTTTTTGACTTCCATTAAGCTTACAAGTAATATCACTGCTTGGTTTTACTCCACGAATTAATCATTCCTTTATTTTAGACTTCTGAATGATTGTGGATATATTCATGTTAAATGCTTCAGGTTGTTCAGGCCAACATTACTGGAGGGAGCCTCAACTCTGATCCCTCACTCACACCCTACAGTAACTTCTTAAGGAATTTTCCTGCTTCTGTTGTGTCCCCTTCTACAGTCTAATTTTAACACAGCAGGAACAGGGACCCTTTTAAATCATCAGTCAGATTATATCACTCCTTAGCTGAAAGACATCAAAAGCCAAAAGTCCTTTATGCTATCCCACAGGATGCTATAGGAGCTGACCTCTTAATATGACGCCCCTCATGTACTCCACATCCTTTACATATGCCTTCTTCGATGTACTGGATTGTACTAGACTTACATCCCTTCCCTTACCCCAGCTCTAGCTATTCTTCTGCTGGAAAATGTTTCCTTCAGATATCCACATGTGTTATTCTTTCCTCTTGTCCCAGTTCTTGTTCAAGTCTTACTTCTCATGAGACAACTCTTAACCCAGGTATTTAATACTGAAGCCCACAACTCCCCCGTCTCTCTTGGGTCAGTTCCCATACCCCTTATTCTTCCCTAAATTTCCCCTATACATATACCTATTACCTTGAAAATATAATTATTTATTTTCTATGTGTCCCTGCTAAACCATAAGATCCATGATCCATTAATGCAGGGTAGCTGTCCCTATGTGTGATAGATGTAGTCCAACTCCTTGAAATAGTGCCTGAAACTTAGTAGATACCCAATATTATTTTTAAATCAGGATTTCACATTTATTCTTACACAATTTTATTTTTGTTAACTTATTGCAATCATTCCAGTCTGGTAAGGGCATTTAATTTTTTTATCTTGTCATCCAAAATATAAGCTAAACCTAGCAACTCTGGTTAACTTGGATATTTTATATACATGGTTTCAACAGAATTTGCTGCTAAGAATTCTGTTTTTCACAGCCAATGCCAAGTATAGGGCTATGCAACATGCACATGTTAATCAAGATGGCAGTCTTCCTATAAGCAATCTTCTGTGAATATTCTATTAAAATAATGTAAATTAATGATCATGCAATCCATGATTTTAGAATGTCCACAAATTATTTTGAGAAAATCTGTCAAATTCGTGATTGAAATCAACATATATCATGTCTACATTTTAAGTTAATTTTACTAGCTCCATGATAACATTTTTTTTTCAACTTGAAACAACTGATTCATGGTGACTTTGAAAAATTATTTCCTTTTTTAAGAGTTCACAAATTGTGGATTAAAAAGAATCTGATATACAGTGATTGGATTCCACTTCTCTATAAGCTCCAAAAAATAAGGATTCTTTTGTGTCACCTACATTCTGGACTTTTTTCCCTCATTCTCCTATATTTCTCCCTCCCTCCTCCCCCCTCTTTTTCCCTCCTGGCTCTGAGGACTTAAAAATCATATTTGCATGTTCTTCTAGAATCATGGTCCTGAAGTTTTAAAGTACTTTAAGCAACTGGAGAACGCAGCATCCTATTTGTGAGACAGTTTAGAAGAATAGAAAAGACTTTAGGATAAGTTTTAAAAAGGTGGGTTTCACATTATTGGGTCCCCACATAATAACCTTGAGACTTAGAAAATGCTGTTTCATGTCTCTGAGGTGCAACTTCTATATACATGCAGCAAGTTATATTCATTCAGTTTACCTCTCATGAGAAAACAAGAGTTAACGGATGCAGATGCACATTAATACACATCATATTAAGGCAAGAACTTATTATTGTAAGCTCTTTGAAGGAAAAACACACTACATTATTTATTGTCACATTTCCTCAATACCTAGAAGAGGATACAAGTTGATACACTAAAAATACATGCTGAACCATAATGCATTACAAAATGTGGCCAAAAATTCCATTTTTATTAGGTAGCTCTTTGATACAACGCAAAAAAAAAAAAAAAAAAAATTGAACTGAGCCTCTAGAATGGGCAAGTACCCATAGGTATTAATTCTTGAGCAGTTGAAGGAGAACAGTGAGACATGGAAGAAAGGGAAATCCTGTCTTCAGGTGCTCACAACTCTATAAGAAAGTGAGCAGTATTATAAGTCTCTGAAATGATGTTTGTCTTAGTATTCTAGTAGTATCCTTTAAAATCAGAGATTTTTATGTACTGAGGAAAACTTGCATATGTACAGGGCACAAATACACAGCCAAAATATGTCAGTGCCAGCCTTAATCTCTGACTTTAAACAGAACAACTTCAGAAAATGAATAACTTTTAATATGACAGTTCAACTACTGAAAGTTGATACACTCCAAGATAATGTGAATCCACATTTATCTTTAAACAATGACTTAGCATTTCCTGATTAGATTTTATTGCACTGTGTCATCAGAGTTAATTTTTTTCATATATAAAAAAATAAGGTTTTAAAATTCTATTATCTTGAACAGAATCATGGAAGAAATTCAGGCAACATAGGACATGGCACAATAATTTCTCTGTGAATTAGTAAACATAATGCGTCATGACATGTGCTTAGGTCTTGCCCCAATATATCAAGACTCACAGACACAGATTAATGCAGAGATTGCACTTGTTTGTTCAGGAGTACATTAATAACTGTGCCTTCTATATCTTGCAAAAAAAAAATCCACTACAAAAAAAGAGTAAATAATAAACAAATTTTATGATTAGATAAATGAAGTGAGATTTTTTTTAATTGCGTTATCAAAATTAGACCATTCCTTGAAAAAGTAGTAAGAGATCTCAAAAGCATCATGTAAGTAAAGTTTTTGTCTATTGTGGTAGACCAGTTATCCTATTTAAATTTTTACAGATGTCAAATGGTTTGATGGAAGAGAGGATGTTCATTTCTACTTTGAATATATGACTGAAGTTCTGTTCCAATATGAACAAAAAAATGGTAATAATAATGTAAAAAAAGGAGATGATTACACCAAGTATAGACTTATAGTAGGCTTTCTGGGTTATGTTTTCCTATACATAAGTGGAAACAAACAAATAGTGAATGAAGAAATAAGCTTATAAAAGACCAAACATATTAAACTGTCTCTATGTTAATTTTCTTCCCTTTTCAATTACACTGAGGATAGCTATCGCTATACTATAAGGGAAAATAAGACCTTATAAATGGTAAATTCAGCATTAGTAGATCACTTCACAGTTCTGTTTTATTTCTCAAAACCCATTTTGAAGTAATTGCGGACCCAACGTTAGAAAATACTCTTTTCTAGACCATAATACATAGCATAATAAACGCCTCTGGTTAAATTCTTATTATTTTTGAAACTTTTAGGTTATAATTCATGATATCCTACAGAAAATTCTATTTTACCTTCGATTTCACTAGACAATTATATGTCAAGAATTTTTAAGCAAACTAATCATTTGAGCTATTTTTTTTTTAAGATTTATTTATTTGAGAGAGAGTGAGAGAGAGAGGGAAGAGCGGAGGATCAGAGGGAGAAGCAGGCTCCCCACTGAGTGGGGAGCCTGACATGGGACTAGATTCTTGGACTCCAGGATCATGACCAGAGCCAAAGGCAGTCACATAACCGACTGAGCCACACAGGTGACTCTCATTTGAACTATCTTAATAAGCAATAATTCAAAGAGATGAAAACTCATTGGGTATAATGTGGTGAGCAAGTATGACTTGTAGAATGGATGTTAAGAGGCACTAGTTTGGGTCCCAGCTATATGGTTAATATTGTTGCTGTCACTACCACCATCTTCTCTAAAATCACCATTTATCCAAAGTATATTCACACAAATTTCTCTTTATCAAATAATATATATTAGATAAAACATATAAACTTACTTTTCTCATCTCTGAAATTAAGAGGCAGAGAACAAAGTAAGCACATGCAAACATGAGGGGAATCAATGCAACATTAAAAATACCATTTCAAAGCAACAAGGAAAAGATAAATCATCTCAAAATTATATTGTGACAATTTTTTCATCATCTAGAAAAAGTACAATTAGATTACTACCTCAAACATGATAAAAGTGTAAATTTTAGAAAGCACAAAAATTTAGATATACACAAATAATGCACTTGAAAAAACAATAGGAAGGGCCCCTGGGTGGTGCAGTGGGTTAAGTGTCTGACTCTTGATTTTTTGCTCAGGTCATGATCTCAGGGTCATGGGATCCAGTCCCGAGTAGGGCTCTGCACTGAGTTTGAAGCCTGCTTGAGGTGCTCTCTCTCCCTCTGCCCCTGCCTTCCCACCCCCCCCACTTGTGCACACTCTCTCTCTCTCTCTCTAAAAAAAAGAAAAGAACAAACAATAGGAGGAACTTACGTGACTTTAAGTCAGAAAGAACATTGTAATTATAAAATAGAAAACACAAATGAAAATAGTGGCAAAAAATACACATAAATGACAACATAAAGTCTAAGACAAACTACAGAAACTTTGTAACTTATCTCAGTGATAAATTATCTTGAAACATATAAAATTCCTGAAAAGAAAAATGCAAAACTCAATATGCAATTGTGCAAGGAATATAAAGATTTCACCACAAAAGAAATGTAAAGTATTATGAAAAGACATGCAACCTCAGTCATAATGTAATTAAATCTATATAATATTTTTCACTTAACAATGAAGAAGAAAAATTTTAAAGAGTATATTGGTAATAAAGAATGAAGAAAGAAATTTTCATAAAAATTCCTGTTTTAATTTTTAATACACTAAATCAATAAATAAAGCCCATATAAAGTAAGGCTCTTTATTTTTTTTATATTTATTTATTTATTTATTGAGTAAAGCGATAGAAGTTTATTAAGTGAAGATACAGAAAAAGTGAGAGGGTCCCGACAGGGTTGCCAACGAGGGCCTTTAGGGTTGGTCTTTTATAGAAAGCTAACCAGGGAACTTAAACTGAGGCTCTTTAAAGCCATCAAGTATATTTAAAACTATAAAAAAAAAAAAAAAGGTCTAGAAACAAAGATGTTTGAAAATCAGTGGCTAGAGTAAAGGTCTCTCATGTATATCTCTGGCTTTTGTTAAAGAAGGAGGATATTACTAACATCAGAATTGAAGATGGGGAGTATTACTGAATTAACAGTTTCACAGGCAAACTTTTTGTCTCTCAGGGTATTGTCACAACTAATCTCAGTTCACAAGGAGAGTGTTTTTTATTCAGAGTAACGAATCCCATCCCTGTAACATAAACTGCCAAAGGAAACACTTTAATAGAGGAATATAAACAAAATCATTTCTTTTTCTGTTCATGTTTCACATATACTCTGCTTTTGCTCGGTCAACTGAAGCAGTATTTTTTTTTTTTTAAAGATTTTATTTATTTATTTCAGAGAGAGAGAATGAGAGAGAGCACATGAGAGGGGGGAGGGGCAGAGGGAGAAGCAGACTCCCTGACAAGCAGGGAGCCCGATGCGGGACTTGATCCTGGGACTCCAGGATCATGACCTGAGCCGAAGGCAGTCGCCTAACCAACTGAGCCACCCAGGCGCCCCAACTGAAGCAGTATTAATACTTCTCTCCATCAGGTTGTGATGGTTAAATGAGCCTGAAATTACTACAAAATAGTGCTTTAAAAAATGATCAAAATGTTCACAAATGCTAAATATAGAAACAAACTTTTTCAGTTAAAGAATTATGTGGAGGGGCACCTGGATGGCCCAGTCAGTTAAGTATCCGACTCAACTTCAGCTCAGGTCGTGATCTCAGAGTCCTGGGATCGAGCACCACAATGGGCTCGGTACGCAGTGGGGAGTCTGCTCAAGAGTCTCTCTCTCTCTCCTCATCCCTTTGCCCTTCCTTCCAATCACATGCTCTCTCTCTTTCTAACATAAATAAGTCTTAAAAAAATAAATTGTGTAGATATTATAGTAGATAAAGCCTGTCAAATAAGCATCAAGTGCTATCATGCAGCTTAATATTATATATGACACTGTCAGATCTATGTTTTTGATGTAAAAATCATCCCAAACCTCCTCCCCACCTGTTGTTAAGAAGATCCTTATTGGCTTACAATAGAAATAGAAAAAAATATTATATATATACATATATATATATATATATATACACATATACATATATATATGTATATGTATATATAAAATCACGGAGATGCTACATACTTAATGAATTTACTTTTAGTCTTACTTCTCTACCAACAATTATTCTCTCATCCTTGGATATTTATATATATTCTCTGTTTAATTTTACTGGCCTTTGAAACATTCATTTTGCTATTATTCTTCCAAAGACCATATGAATAATTATTGAGGAATCAAAAAACTGAACCAAAAAAAGCATTATGTGTCTTCTTAGTATCATTAAAAATGCTCAATTGGGGCGCCTGGGTGGCTCAGTCAGTTAAGCGTCTGCCTTCGGCTCAGGTCATGATCCCAGGGTCCTGGGATCGAGCCCCGCATCGGGCTCCCTGCTCAGTGGGAAGCCTGCTTCTCCCTCTGTCACTCCCCCTAACGTGTTCCCTCTCTCGCTGTGTCTCTCTCTGTCAAATAAATAAAATCTTTAAAAAAGAAAAAAAAATGCTCAAGATGCTCCTGCATTGTGAGATATTTTTTTGGAGGAAAGGAAAACATTGACTTACTTCCCAAATTAGCTATAGATTGCTATATTTTTATCATTAGAAAGACAGCCCCCTTTATATATATTTGGTGACAGCTTTAACATGAATTCTGCAACAGTCTTGCAATAAAATAAAGTGGAATCTCTGTATCGTCCACTTAGATCTGGGTTTGTGGTTGTTTTGAGCAACAGGGTGCATAGAAGTAACACTGATTAGGCAAGACTAGGTCTCAGAAGACTATGCAACTCTCTGCTCACTGAGACTTGAGCCACCATGTAAATCCATGGACTGCCAGGTTGTAACAAAGCCCAGGTCACATGGAGAGGCCACTTATAGGCATGTACTGATAGGCCCAGTTGAGTGCAGCCTTCAAGATATATCAACCTCAACCCCAGATATATTAATGAAGAAGCCCTTGGATGATTTCAGCAGCCAATCAGTTAGGAAACCTCAAGCCTTTTATATCTTCCCTTATGAGGCTCCAGAAGCATGAAGCAGAGACAGGCCATGCCCTTTGGGTAGTGTCTGATTTCCTGTTCCACAGAAACTGTCAACATAAGAATAAAAGTTGTTACCTTATACCAATAAATATGGATTTTATTACACATCAATAGATCTGAAAGAGATTATTTCCTTTAAGTATCTTTGTCACTTGTATATGGGTTCAGTTTGCTTCCCCTTTGTCATCACACTTCCAACTTCACACATATTACAGAAAATGCAACATCTATCCATCTAGACTGTACTCTAATGAATATACAAGAACGCATCCTCAAACAGTAGTCATGTTTACTATTCTTCTTTCCTTTTTCCCCATTATAGCATTTTAAATTTTGATAAGACATTAGGAATCCTCTAACACAAGTTTAAAATTAGCTGCATACAGGAAACAAAGAAGTAATGTAGATGAGAAATCTGAGTGAGCATCAGAGACGAGTCATGACTGAAGAGTACTGGGGACCCATGTGGAATCCAAAAGTGTGCAGTTCCAACACCTCCCCAAATGGAATACAACTTCAATACTTCCCATACACCTGACATGGCAGAGAAGATTTTTTTTTTAAAGATTTTATTTTTTTTTTAAGATTTTATTTATTTATTTGACAGAGAGATAGACAGAAGAGCACAAGCAGAGGGAGTGGCAGAGGGAGAGGGAGAAGCAGGCTCTGCACTGAGCAGGGAACCCGATGCGGGACTCGATCCCAGGACCCTGAGATCATGACCTGGGCCAAAGGCAGACACTTAACCATCTGAGCCACCCAGGCGCCCTTAAAGATTTTATTTTTATTTATTTGACAGAGAGAGAGAGAGACAGCCAGAGAGGGAACACAAGCAGGGGGAGTGGGAGAGGGAGAAGCAGGCTCCTGGCCGAGCAGGGAGCCCGATGCGGGGCTCGATCCCAGGACCCTGGGATCATGACCTGAGTCGAAGGCAGATGCTTAACGACTGAGCCACCCAGGCGCCCCGGCAGAGAAGATTTTAAAATATAGGCTGCAGAACCTAGGAGCTTTAGAGAATCAATAAGTTTTGCTCTTAATTTCATTTGTACAATATTTTAAATAATTTTTAAGACTATAATAAAAATGAAATATCAAATATATTTTATACCAAGTTAACACATGGGCAACCATTAATTCACTGTATTATCCAGTTAACTTTTGTAGAAACCTCAGGATAAAGCTGCTTCAATCATTCCTGTTTAACTGAAGAATACTCCAAGTTTGCTAAGTGTGGTCTTTAAACACTTAGTACACGTTATTTAGTAATCAAGATTTTTTTTTTCAATTTTAAACAAACAAAACAAAGCAAAAGCATAATTTGGAGACTGAAGTTAATGTCATACTAACAGCTCTTTTTTTAAGATTTTATTTATTTATTTATTTATTTATTTATTTATTTATTTGAGAGAGACAGAGCACAAGCAGGGGGAGGGGCGGAGGGAGAGGGAGAAGCAGACTCCCTGCTGAGCAGGGATCCTGACATGGGGCTGGATCCCCGGACCCAAGGATCATGACCTGAGCCGAAGGCAGATGCTTAACTGACTGAGCCAGTCAGGCGCCCCTAACATTAACATGTGTTATTCATAAGCCCTACTTTTCAACTTTTCTATCAATCAAAACAGTCTCATTTTTCTAATTGAATGACTCCAAACAAATTATAGGTAATAAAATTGACTCTCAAGTATGATTATATTGCTTTGACATATTTTCTATGTAGAGAGACTACAGAAGATTTGATATGGCATGACGCTTCAATTTGCTACCAAAATGAAAATCAGTGATCCAATTTATAAATTTTACTTACCATTTTTTTTCCTTTTTCTTTTGGATAAGCTATGCCTAGGAATTTCAGAATGTAATGGCTAGCAACCAAATTAATTAATTCTTTTAAACATAAATTTTATTTTCAACATGGAAATCATCTACATAAATTTTAAAAATCCATATTTAGATGAAGGATCCAAATAGCTAGACCATAGTCTGATTAATCTAAACATTGTGTCATTCATAAAAAAGGCAAATAAAAATTAAATGGATTGCTGCAGGGTTGTTTTTGTCAGTTGGCATTCTATTGGTCTTGATAGTTTTGGGAATTTTACATTGACTTCTTTATTTTTTTTAAAGATTTATTTATTTATTTTTAGAGAGACAGAGAGCATAAGCGGGAGGGGCAGAGGGAGAGAGAAAGAATCCCAAGCAGACTCCGTGCTGAGCACGGAGCCCAATTTAGGGCTTGATCCCACGACACTGAGATCATGACCTGAGCCAAAACCAGGAGTTGGTGCTCAACCCACTGTGCCACCCAGGCACCCCCCTACATTGACTTCTTTAAAGTAAATAATACTAATACTAACAGCAGCTAATGTTTATTGAGTGCTAATTACGTAACCAAATAACTATAAAAAGGATTTAAGATTTCACCTTGCTTTTAAGCCAAGTTAGCCTGCTTATGAGGTTTTTATAAATGGTGGCATAAAACATGGGATTCCTAACTCAGACACAGAAGACATCATTACTCAAAACACAGCATACAACATGAGTTTCATGTTCACATTAGTTTTCCTTGCCCCACAAGTGTCATGGGGACCCTATGAAATAGCTTGTATGCATGTTGCACATGTATACATATACCGAGGAATCCAAGCATAGAAAATCCCTAACTTTCAAAGGTAGCTCCTAGCACACACACTCAACCTTTCCCTACGATGGAGACATTATCTTTATTATGAGGTAAAAAAAATAAATTTTCCCCCTTTCATGAAAAGAGATCCTATCTCTATGATCGATGGTTCTTCCTATCTCCATATCTATCTTATCTCTCATCTATGGTTTAGACAGGGATGTCGATGCCTCTTGCTCAGAACATGTGCAGAAACACGAGAGAGTCACAGAGAATGTTCTCCCTCCCAGGTGGCATACTAGTTTACATATGATAACTCGGTTCATCCTCACAAAGCTCTTTGAGATAGTTTTGATTCTTGCATTCACTTTATAGAGAAGGTTATAAAACTTGCAAAGTCAAAAGACTATATTGTGGTGAAGCCTTGATTAGAACTCAAAAAGTGCCTAACTCCAGATACTAAAGTTTTAACCAATGTAACATCTTGACTCTTAAAATGAGTAAATGTAACCAGTACCTTAGCAATAGTAATAACATAAAATATTTCTTTTAATATTAAAGATCCAAGATTCTGAAACACAATATGAAAAGATAGATGAAAGAAATTGTCGTGATATGTTATTTTATTTTATTTTATTTTTAAGATTTTATTTATTTGACAGAGAGAGACACAGCGAGAGAGGGAACACAAGCAGGGGGTGTGGGAGAGGGAGAAACAGGCTTCCCACAGAGCAGGGATTCCGATGCCGGGCTTGATCCCAGGACTCTGGGATCATGACCGGAGCCGAAGGCAGACGCCCAATGACTGAGCTCCCCAGGTGCCCTGTAATATGTTATTTTAATAAAATCACATTCTGATGAGAGCCACTGCAGGTTAGCTGCTTTCTAATGTGGGAAGGCAATTTTGTCAAGACTATGTATAAAAAACTTAAGGGAAAAATATGAATCTGATGTGAATTAAGAAATGTGAAATTGAGCCTCAATTTATCTTTAGAATACTGAAGAATTTATGATGTACACATTTATTTGTAAATAAATTACAAGTGTTTGCCCTCTGACCCAGGTGATGGCATGCCTTTTCTAAATTCTGCTTTTTTATTGTGATTCTGAGCCTTTAAACAGAATTTGGTCACTGAGCCCATAAGAGATTTCATGTCTATTAAATCCATTCTATTTTATCGTGTTTATTTGAGATAAATCTATTTATTTACACAACTTGCTCTTTGATCATGCAGAGATCCTAACAACACAGCACACCAGGGTCTATGCTGCATGATTTATTGCCATGGAGAAGCTCAAGCAATACCCAGACTCTGTGAGGAGGACAAAGGCATCTCCAGATTACCTGCAAAGAAACCCCATGGCTTTCAATGGCTGCAGTCCAAATACACTTAAACTGAATTAAATTGCACCCAAATACTGAAAAAAAATATTAAAATGGATTCCACCAAATATGCTGCTCACCAATGAATTATTTTTTTCCCAGTACTAGAAATCATTGATAGAAATGAATTAATGTTTGCAAATACTCTTAATAGGATCCACCATAGAAAGCTTTATGTAAAAACTATTGAAGAGTTTGTCAAAAAATATAAGAGATGGGAATCCTAGATATGGTCAAGACTACTTCCTTTTGCATTTGATTTAGAAATTGCCAAACATTATATAGATTTCACATGGAAAAGTACGACCCGATATGCAATACTTGCATGCAAGGAACAAAGTATTTTTAAAGAAAGAAATGTAGAATGGCCAAGAATAGAAAAAAAAGAAAGCAAGACACTGGGAAGAAACATAGGGCTGAGCCTGGACAGATAAGAGCCTAAACCTGGTATTGCCGTGAATTATCTGTCAGCTGAATTGCAACCCTGAACCTCAGGATCTGTTAATAAACTTATTGACCGCTCACAGAAAGTCAAGCTCTACTAAGCTCTTTAAAATGTGACCTTGTTTAATCCCTACCACACAGCTGGATACAGGGACTGTTATTATTATCATCCCATTTTTTGGCTGATGGACCTTAGTCAGAGGCAGTTCCAGAAACTGGGCTGAAAGAGGACTAGAGCATTTTCCAATGTTTTGAGATTTCAGCCTCACACAGTGGTTTCTATTCTTGATTATATGACGGAAGTAGACTTCCATAGAATATTTTGGGAGTCCATTCAAGACTATAAAACATGTTTTATACTTTTTATAATCGTTGGGAATCACTATGCTTGCCAAGTACACATACATTCATATTTTCTATGATCAATGGCAAAGAAAAAAGCCCCAACTCATCTTTGTGATAAACCTCTTAATAGTTATGAGTCACCAATTCTTCCATTCATGTACTAGATGACTCAAAATTTGGCCTTTGAATCTAATTACTTAACCATGTAGGTTTAGTTTGGCATCAGGCATAGCTATTGAGGGCACCTACATGCTCCATGTGAACAAAATAGTGCTACTATACACACAGACTACAGGCATTAGGGAAAAGTCTGAATTACTAGAAAGGCTCAAACGTTTTCTATGGGAAATGGGAGCAAGCCATAGAAGGAAGGGACAGTAATATAAAGGGATCTTAGGGTGACCAGTAAACAAGATGTGTTGGGAATAAGGATGGATATTTAGGTGGCACCAGACTAGAGCAGACAGGAAGCATTATGGACATGGCACCTTCCTACATTTATAATTTGCCTTGTCAATCAACTTTTTAATTTTGGTGGATATGTGTTAGGTCTCCATTAGTATGCAAACATATCTTGGTTGCCCAAGTCTGATTTTCTAAGTCAGAGTAGACATGCACTAGTTATTTAATGAATAAATGGATGGATGGATGAATGAATGAATGAATGAATGAATCAATCAATCAATCAGTGAATGCCTTAACTAGGTCTCAGCATTATTTTCCTCAGATTCTGAAACCCAGAAATTGGGAATCATCTCCATGGTATTTTAAAAAGATTTTATTTATTTATGGGGGGGTAGCAGAGGGAGAGGGACAAGCAGAGTTTGTGCTAAGCACCTAGCCTGACATGGGGCTCGATCTCACAACCCTGAGATCATGACCCAAGCCAAAAGCAAGAGCCAAGAGTCAGACGCTTAACTGATGAGTCACCCAGGCATCCCTGCACGGTACTTAATGCATGATTTACAAGGACTTTAAAATCAAGAAAGACCCTGGGGCACCTGGGTGGCTCAGTTGGTTAAGCGACTGCCTTCGGCTCAGGTCATGATCCTGGAGTCCCGGGATTGAGTCCCGCATCGGGCTCCCTGCTCGGCAGGGAGTCTGCTTCTCCCTCTGACCCTCCTCCCTCTCATGCTCTCTGTCTCTCATTCTCTCTCAAATAAATAAATAAAAATCTTTAAAAAAAAATCAAGAAAGACCCTGATTAATCAGAACCTTATATTTTGATGTGCTAATATGACTACCGTAAGCCAAGTTTTGTAGCCTAGGCACTGCGTTTTATTTACACTTTCAGTGGTAAATGGACTCAGCTAAACTTATCTATACCTGTTTAATTTTCATATTATATCCACAAATTTCAGGATTCCCAAATTTCCAATGATTTACTAAAAATGAAAACACAATGGCTTTCTGTGGCAGGGCTAATGCTGGTTAGACTCAATCACAATGAGAAGTAGTGGTAGAAGCAGAAACTTAGATGGGAGAAATAGTTTCAGATGCATAATCAGAGTGACAGAATTAAAGTCAAGAATGGCAACTGACATCCACCAAGAAGAGATTAATGCATACCAGGCGATATTCAAAGCACTTTGCAATATTAACTCATTTAGCACTAAAAGTTCCTGAAGGGTCACATCCTATAATTATCATCCCCAATATATGGATGCTGAAAATGGAATACAGATAGGCTAAGTGACTTACTAAAGATCTTCTTCATACATCCCTGATAATTAATAATACTGGGATTCAACCCATGGAATGTGGTGCCAGAGTGTACATTCTTAATTACACTATTGCCCATGGAATGTGTTCAAAAGCTAAATGTAGAGTAAGAGAGGAGACACAAACAATATATACACACTGGAGAAGCAGAGTTACAACATAAGAGTAAAGGAAACAATGAAAAGGAAAATAAGTTGGCTGTGAGGAATACCCAAATACTAAAAATCAAAAATCCCTCCATCCCATGGAAATGAGAGAGAAAGCATTTCTACATTTTCCACGGTGGCATTTCATGTTCTATAATCTTATCAATCGAGGAGGAAATATTGATCAGGTGGTTACCGCTTGAGAGGTTCCATAAAGCTCCCAGGGACACATGTGTGAGAAATAAATAAAACTGTAAGGTAGCAAGTGCAAGGAGTTCAGAGGCACTTGATTACAAGAGGTCTAGCAGGCTGCTAAGGAACATGCTTCATGAATGCCAGCCTTGCTAAGCTTGTAAAATAGGCCTTGTTTGTGTTATGTAAGATCCATCATATATCTAAAGATCATCATCATCAGTGCTCACAAAGTAAAACAATGCAAAAATAAATACTCAAAAAAACTATATCAAAGATGTTTCTGTAGTTTAATAACCCAATTCAAAACACATAAGACAAATGTCAGAAAAAATCTGAAAAATGAAAAATAAATCAAAACTTGGAAAATCTGAGAGTGGAAAGGGCATCAAGGCCTTGCCATGTGCTACATCTTGATGGATATAATTTAAATATATGCTGCAGTCATGGGTTGGTGCACTATGTCTATGAATACTGAAATATTCATGTAGACAAATAGTATTAGACATACAGTGCCAGTGAAGTCACATGAGGTACACTGCTTTACATAAATTACAGTACTAATTTTGTCATATTTAAGAATTATTTAAGAGTGTCATAATCCTACACATATTTTATTAATAAAATGATTCCTGTTAGTTCAAACACAGGATTCTTCAATGACAATTTTATATCTTTTCAATCTAATCTCAGTTGTGATTTCATCTGTCAAGATAACTTCAACTTAGTTAAAATGCTAACACATATCTACAGCTAATTTTTTTCTCTCAGTTGTATAGGTCTTACAAAGGAAAAAAAATATTACTGACTCCAAAATGAAATTTTATTTTCTTTTGAAATTAACATGCCCTTTTAAAATTGTGATGGATATTTTTCCAAAAAAACGTGATTTAAATTGAGACGTGGATATTAAAGCTATTGATATATTCCCTAATGGCATTTTTTTTCTGCTTTAAATATAGCACTAGCTCATTTAAGCTTTCAGACACAGGGCATTTTAAAGCAGAAGTCTAAAATCTGTTGGTGGCTGACTACAGATCCAATACAAAAGTTTTCTCATTCATATTTGCATATGGTGCAGGTGCCTGAAACTTGGTAAACTTTTCAGGTCCAGAGATGGGAAAATGTTATATATAAATATATATACATGAAATATGTATATATACTATGTATGTATAGTATTATGTATATTAAATATATATTTAATTTACTTTTTTGCTTAACACTGAGTGTTACTATGAGAATTTTGTTCAAAATCTCTCAAGTCTTTCATATATCTCTCTGCTCGTATATTAACTCCTGCCTCCAATGTCCCTTTCTTGGCCTATATGCCTCTCCAACCGGTTTTCTGAGTGTTTATCTCTTTACGTAGATAACTATACCTCCTTCTCTCTAAGTTTCATTTTCTCCTTTTTCTCTTAGTCTACCCCTTTCCTGTGCCATCTTTCTTCCCCTTTAAACAAAGATAACTCCAACTGCCCCATTTTGACCTCTTTACCTAGTCTGCCTTTCATTCATTTAAAGTGTATGATTTTTTTTTCCCCCCCTGGGAGTTGAGTTTATGGATTGAAATTTATGGAGTAAAGAAGGGCTAGAGCATATCACTTTGCAAGCCAATAAGGATGCACTATATATCCTATATTTAGGATTCTTGGTTCTCTGATATACTAGCAGTTAGGCATTTGAAGGATGAGAGAGCAGTAAGCACTTAAGATCCAGTTTGCTGGGAACACATTGAAGATTTCACAGTCAAAAACACTGACACAAGAAAAGGTCTGTTTGATAGCCAGTGAAGACATATTTAGCATACAATTTCTATATACAAGAGAATGTATATTATATAGTCCCCCCAGCCCTGCTTTTTCAAATCCTGAATCACTCATTCCCTGCAATAATGCCATCTAAATCTACATAGATGGCCCTTCCAATACGCTGAGCTTTTCAATTTCTTGACCTACTTTACTCCAATGATACTGATCTGCACCATACCTCAATTCCTCTCTATAATGGTCATCCACTAGACTTCATCTTTCTGTTCATAGGCATCACTTCTTTCCCACCATCTCCAATCTTTGCAGCTCATTCCCTTTATTATCTCAACTTTAACAATTCTTTGACCATCCTTGAACCTATGGGTCCAGTGATTCTATCATTTTTCACAGTACCTTACATCCACCATGTCCTCACTTTCCTGTTTACCCCATGTAGAATTATTAAAAATATTCTCTTGCATACACACTCAACTCATTTAATTCCCTCTTCTTTAAATACTTAAATGCATCATTTGACTAAATTGTAACACCAGCGAGATTGAACTCTTTTTCTACTCTATGCTTGTGTCCATGCTCACTGGTTTCCCATTAAATTTATGATTACTTTAAAATGTGCTCCCAATACCCTAGAAACTATACAATCTTGCTCCATTCAATATCCTTTGCTACTAGCTGATTCTTTCATTCTTTCTTCTATCTTAAACCTTGACCACTTTATCCCCCATCTTTAACACTCAACTGATGATCAGACTTCTTATTCCACAAGAAGGAACAACCAGAAGAAACATAAGTTCCTACTATCACATGTAACTGCCAACTTAAATTTTTTCCATATTATCTGTTTTCTCTCTATTTTAAAATTATCAATAAATGTATTCGTGATACCATCAAATTCCAAGTAATCAACATGTGCATTAGACTTCTTATATTCCTGAGAAAAACATTCTATCAATCATTCCCTCTTTCTTTTCCATCCATTATTTTTCTCACTTTCTTTGGATACTTCTACCAGTATATGAATATGCTCAATATTGGCCCCAATTCCCTATCTATTCCATCATTTCTCTACTTTCTTGAAAGCAAAACTTTGAGAAAGGGTGACCTATACTCACCTTCTCCATTTTGCTTCCTTTTTTTCTTCTTTGTAGCCATTTTAGTCAGCATTTTCCTATCGTCACTCCATTCAAACTGATCTTAAGATGACCAGTGACCTCCCTATTGTTAAATCCAATAGTTGGTTCTTGGTGTCATCTTCCTAGACCAAACAGGGGGATTTAGATAGTTGATCACTCTTTCCTACTTCAAATTTCTCCTTTTGCTTCTAAGAATTAGAGTCTCCTGGATTTTCTCTACCTTACTGGCACCTCTTCTTAGCCTCATTTTCTGAGGCTCCTTCTGACCCTTAAATTTTTGAAGAGGACCAGTTTTTTGGACCTCTTTACTTTTGTATTATCTAGGAAAGAGATCATATGTATTCTCATGGTTTTAAATAATAAATGTGTATTATTGCCTTGACAATTTTTACCTCTATTGTGGCTTTATCTGCTGAAATAGACTAAAATGTTCAATTTCCAACACATCATATCTACTTCCGTCTCTAATAGCGTCTTAAATTTTGATATTCCTCACCACACTTCTCAACCCTATTTCTCTTGAATTCCTCCCCATTTAAGTAATAAGTTTTAGGGGCGCCTAGGTGGCTCAGTCAGTTAAGCGGCTGCCTTCGGCTCAGGTCATGATCCCAGGGTCCTGGGATCGAGCCCCACATCAGGCTCCCTGCTCCGCGGGAAGCCTGCTTCTCCCTCTGCCACTCCCCCTGCTTGTGTTCCCTCTCTCGCTGTGTCTCTCTCTGTCAAATAAATAAAATCTTTAAAAAAAAAAGTAATAAGTTTTAAACATATAAATTTGATATATATAAAATTTATGAGAGGAGGGGCTATTTTCCCTATTGTTGTATAAAAGAATGAACAAGTTAATCCATGAATAATTTCAGGGGCATTAGATTTGGGAAGAGTTTTAATGAGCTGGGCTCTTTTTGTATACATCAGGCCAGTGGAATGAGGTAAATCTGAGTTTATATATAACACTCTGCTGCACTTCAGTTTCTGAGAACTAAACATCTCTCTTTTAGGGACGAAGATAATCCAGTGGATTCCTGTTTCATCTTTCCTAAATGTTTTAATATTTTATGCACCAGCCTTTTTTTTTATTGTTATGTTAATCCCCATACATTACATCATTAGTTTTAGATGAAGTGTTCCATGATTCATTGTTTGTGCATAACACCCAGTGCTCCATGCAGAATGTGCCCTCCTCAATACCCATCACCAGGCTAACCCATCCTCCCACCTCCCTCCCCTCTAGAACCCTCAGTTTGTTTTTCAGAGTCCATCGTCTCTCATGGTTCGTCTACCCCTCCGATTTCCCCTGCTTTATTCTTCCCCTCCTGCTACCTTCTTCTTCTTCTTTTTTTTCTTAACATATATTGCATTATTTGTTTCAGAGGTACAGATCTGAGATTCAACAGTCTTGCACAATTCACAGCGCTTACCAGAGCACATACCCTCCCCAGTGTCTATCACCCAGTCACCCCATCCCTCCCACCCCACCCCCCACTCCAGCAACCCTCAGTTTGTTTCCTGCGATTAAGAATTCCAGCCTTCTCTTTCTAACAGGTATGGGAAGGCCATTTGCAAACAAGCAGGTCCCTAAAGAATTCTTACAAACACTGAAGCCTGAAGCATGCCAGAAAAAATGTTTAAACATGTTTTTTTAAAAAATGCCCATTTTTACTTCCATTTCATAAGAAAAAAGAATGTTCACATGCACAGAAAGTATGCACTGGAGGGGCTTTGATTAGAAAAGATGTAGCTTTGAGGTATGGATATGGGAGAGGGGGGTCTTAGGTGATTCTTTCAACAATACCATGCTACCACACATAGGATTGCTTTTATTTACATAAGCATCATTTTTTTTCTTTTCTTTTTCTTTTTTTTTTTTTTTTTGCAAATGCTTAGACCATGGTTTTCATGTGATTAATATATTTTTGAAATTGCAAAGAAAATTGATAGGATCCAAAGGTCTAGATCCATCAAAGTGGGTAAGTTTGGGCCTTTCCAATCATTTTTCTTAAGACCTAGGTTGCTCTGTTGATATAATCCTAGATAAAATGTGGGAAGAAAACAATGGGTTTCATAATATCTTTAATTTATTTAGCACATTTCCTATGCATAAGCTTTCAAAGACACAGTTTGGAAATGGGGAAAGAGAAATTAAGTTGTTATTCCAGGGATTGGTCTTTTGTTGTCTGCATTTGTCCTGTATTTTCAAAAGGGAAGGCCCTTCCAAAATTTCTTAAGGGCTCTCACAGTCCATAGGCAATACACTTGTTAATGACCAGCTTATTGCATCTTGAGAGCAATGTTTCGTTTACTTGTTCCAACCTGGAAAGATGAGTATTAATAATAAGCTTTAGATGGCCTGTTTTAGTATGCTTCACTGTATTTTCTATGGGCATCCTTAATTAGGCCAGGTAATTTTAATTACTTGAGAACATTTTTTTTTTTTATTAAAGAAAAGGAAGAATCTTAATGTATCTGTCATTCATAAATACTGAGCTAGATTTTAGGAACAGTAAGGATCTCTTTCCCCCTCTCTCTCTTCTGAATGTCTTCCCCATGCTTGTTTCTACTGGTGTGTGTGTGTGTGTTTGTGTGTGTGTGTGTGTTTTCTCCTGATTGGTCTCCTTTAATTTGTTAACATGATTGTTCTAAATGGTACAATTGAAATGGTGATTATTTTCCAGGTTCTGTAGATCACATACAAGATGTACTACATGGTAACAGTGGCACAAATTCATGTTTAGACAATCCATATGAATTTAACGTGATGCCATATAGTATGCTAACACTATGACACTTTCAGTTCTAATTCTCTTATGCTAACAATCCCAAAAAGTTGCTGTAGTTCTCCATATCAAGGCAGTTGATTCAAATGTAGTGTTACATGTTTTTATTTGTTTTGTTTTGTTGAGTCGTGTGTTGCCTTGCTAGTTTTAAGCATTCCTCCTTAGGCATAAAAAGAGCAACATATCCTTTTTATCTCAGTTATGTTTTTCAACAAGAAATACTGTACAAGTAAGTTAAAGGGCATTCCTTTTATTTTTAAAAGAATTAATTATAAATGATATTTGTTTCTCTGGCTAAAAATTTGTACAAAATGTTTAAGGATAATGTGGGAATGTTTATACAGTAAGTCCTTTAACCTGAATTGTTCCGAATCTTGTTTTTAAAACACTGTATACTGCATATTTAAAAATTTGAAAGCAATACGAAAATGGTTAAAAGCAATGTGCTCTATACTTCTGTAAAAAGAGGGGTCAAATAGCTACTCTGACACTTTCAATATAATGAAATTAATAGACACTGCAAATATGCTCCAATTTTGTTTCTTGGATATCTTTATTTTTTTAAGATTTTATTTATTTATTTGAGAGAGAGAGTGCATGTGAAGAGGGGAGAGAGGGAGAAGCAGGCTTCCCACTGAGCAGACAGCCCGATGCGGGACTCGATCTCAGGACCCTGGGATCATGACCTAAGCCGAAGGCAGATGCTTAACCAACTGAGCCACCCAGATGCCCCTTGGATATCTTTAAAAAAAACAAAACAAAATGAAACAAAAACTTGATGGTCTGGAATAATATAAATGCTTGCATTTTGGGGAAAACTGTGGGATTCTTAACGTATACCTTGAAATTTTAAATAAAATAACACTAGAGCTATCTTTATTTATTTAGCATGTGAATACAAAATTCCTTTTTTGGGGAAAAGATTTAAAAATAAAATATAGAGGCTGTCAAATATTTCAGTTAAAACAGGTGACTAATGAATACAGATGTAGTAATACTTGTATATAGATTGTGATATTGTGATTTCAATTTCAAATATACTTCTCATGGATAATAATACCGCTGTAATTATCAGTATGACTACATATGCTATTTTCTTTTCTTTTTTTAAGATTTTATTTATTTATTTGAGAGAAAGAGAGACAGAACATGAGAGGGGGGAGGGTCAGAGGGAGAAGGAGACTTCCCGCTGAGCAGGAAGCCCAATGTGGGACTCGATCCGGGGACTCCAGGATCATGACCTGAGCCGAAGGCAGTTGCTTAACCAACTGAGCCACCCAGGCACCCTAGGTATGCTATTTTCAAGTAATTATACATACTGGTATTATTATACATGATTAAAATAATTCTTTGAAAAATAAAATATTAATCACCTTTGATTATCATCATAGATGTTTAAAAAACATCAGTATCTATCAAGATTCTAAATTTCATGATTAGACTATTGCAGGACAGAAATTTGAGAACTGACGTAGGCAGGATCTATAATAACAACATAATTGTGGTTATGGAAAAGCGCCTTCTCTGGATACTTATCATTCATTCATCTGGTTAGGCAGTAGTTTTCATTTGGTATAATAACATCTCTTGAGCACTTGCTATGTAATAGAGACTGACATTCTTAGCAAGAAATCAGCATGGAAGTATTAAGTGGGGTAGTGAAGCTATGATTTAACTTCGGGTCTGATGTGGTGAGGCAAAATGGCCAAATAGGGTTAAATGAATGCCCATAGTGGAAAGGGAGAACCTGAGTAATATTGGTAGAATATAAATATAGATTAGAATAATGTTTTTCAATTATTTTGGGTTACAAATGTTTTATATAGCAAGTCAGAACCATAAACATAACAACCAAATATACATGTGTAAAGACACACACACACGCACACACACACACACAAATACACATATAAAACTTCAAGAACAATATAACATAAACAGTATCTATCCTCACAGTGTGCCCACAGTAAATGGGCAGTAAACATTTCTTATTCTATTCCATTTAATTTTTTAAGGGGGTGGTTGAGAAGGATGAGACTTCCTGTTTGAAATAACCATGGTCTTGAAGAACAAAAAAGTTCCAGAAGTTTTTCTTATTTAAGCAATAGATACATAGACCCATCCTTTGTTATCCACTGTTTAAAAATAAGTCAATTTAGGGGCGCCTGGGTGGCTCAGTCATTAAGCGTCTGCCTTCGGCTCAGGTCATGATCCCAGGGTCCTGGGATTGAGCCCCGCATCAGGTTCCCTGCTCTGCAGGAAACCTGCTTCTCCCTCTTCTACTCCCCCTGCTTGTGTTCCCTCTCTCACTGTGTCTCTCTCTGTCAAATAAATAAATAAAATCTTTAAAAAAAATAATAAGTCAATTTAACAGCATATATCGTGAAGCCATGAAACATTCAGGAAATATGTGACATCCCAAGACCATGACAAAAGGAAGGGCGAAGTTTGAGGGATTGGGGGCCCAGTGATTCCAGGTTTTGGGAACTTACTCTGTTGTCATGCTTTACTTTTTTTCATATCCTTTGATTTATAGTCTTCCTGATTGAAACCCAAAGTTATTTTTTTTAATTATTATTATTACATCGGATATCTTTTTTTTAAAGATTTTTTTATTTCTTTATTTGACAGAGAGAGAGACAGCGAGAGAGGGAACACAAGCAGGGGGAGTGGGAGAGGGAGAAGCAGGCTTCCCGTGGAGCAGAGAGCCCAGTGTGGGCTCCATCCCAGGACCATGGGATCATGACCTGAGCCGAAGGCAGACACTTAACGACTGAGCCACCCAGGCACCCCTACATCAGATATCTTGGATCAAAGATTTAATAGAGATGCCATCTTTCAGCAGTTAGATGCATTATCATATAATGCACTTCATATCCCAATAAAATACATAATTTTATAATTCCATTTTAGAACTAGAAAGGTAAATATAATCAAAATAAATTACAAAGGTCACCAGAAATTTAAAGAATATGCCCTTCTATTATTTTTGTAGGACATATTTTCCAGTTATTGTGTTCAAAGACTTAAGCAAACTGATTTTGCATGTAATAATTTGTTTCTGAAATAATTCTCAGGACATAAAGTGTATATATAGGTACTTTTAAATAGTATTGACCTAAATTTTTAGAAAAAATAAATGGCCTTGGAACTCCTGGGTGGCTCAGTCAGTTGAACAGCCAACTCTTGGTTTTGGCTCTGGTCATAATCTGGGGGTGGTCGGGGGGGATAGACCCATGCATCTTGGGCTCCCTGCTCAGCTGGGGGTCTGCTTGAGATTCTCTCTCTGCCTCTCCCCCTGTTCTCAGTCTCTCTCTCTCTCAAATAAATAAATATTTTTATAAATAAATAAGTTAATAAATAAATAAATAAATAAATAAATAAATAAATAAATAAAAATGTCCTTGCCTAATTTACGTCTTCAAAAATTATGAAGATAATCTATGCAAGGACACATTTTCATTTTTTTAAAAAATGACTAATTTAATGTAATTTTTAGTGTACTTAAACATATTTTGAGTATGTCTTTATAATTTTTTTTTTTTTAGTTGGAGTTAGGATTACTGGAATGGCTACTTCTTATACACCAAGAAAAGCATTAGATTTTAATAATAATTTCAGAAAAAAAGCAAATACATTTAATAACTGGCCTTTCATAATTGAACCACCTTTTCTTTCCCTGAAAAGATAAAATTATTTGCCAGTAAAATTCATTTAAAATGAGCTCTTCGACAACAATCCAAGTTAATTTTTTCCTCTTCCCTACTGTAGGTCTACCAGTAGTAAACATCAAAGTTTATTATTATGATTATTTTTAATTCAGTGGCATTTTAAATATAATTCATGAAGTAAACATATTTATGAAATTCAGTAATAAAATGTTACATTTCTTAAAATTACAAGCAAGCAATAAATCCTGTCTAGCATTTTATTGTATTCTTAGTAATTTAATTTGTATAAATATGTCCATTTTCTCAGATTATAATCTGGATTTATTTAGCTTCATAGTTTATTTTACCATTGTATCACTGACAAAAAAAAAAAATTGTCCAATTCCTTTATTTTACTGACATTTTTTGTGATAATTTTCTGTCCTAATTATATTTATAACTGTGTGTACACTAATTATGAATTAAAACATAATGCTAGAAAGGTATTTTGTCTTTTTTAATATATATATTTTTTACAGATTTTATTTATTTATTTGACAGAGAGAGACACAGCGAGAGAGGGAATACAAGCAGGGGGAGTGGGAGAGGGAGAAACAGGCTTCCCGCTGAGCACGGAGCCCAATGCGGGGCTCGATCCCAGGACCTGGAATCATGACCCGAGCCGAAGGCAGACGCTTAACGACTGAGCCACCCAGGCGCCCCAGGTATTTTGTCTCTTAAAGAGTGATTAGACCTAAGATATTTTCTTTCCATCCTTGGGTTGGAATGCAATTTATATACTGGGGACCAAAACTTTCATCTCAACATATGGGATGGTATATTATTAGTGATCATTTTGAATTATTAAATTTAAGACTTGGAAAAAAGTTTGCAATAGCATAGAGTTTCCATTATTGTTTGGACTGAAGCTTGCAATAGCATAGAGTTTCCATTATTGTGTGGACTGAAAAAAAATGCCATCTAGTTAGAGGGCACTTTTATCTCACTTCAACTTCTTATATTGTAATTTTAGGAGACAGTAAATAAAAATCAAGAATTATTTAGATTTATTAGCTTTAGTAATGCTTTCTTCTATTCATATTATTTACTCCAGTTGTACAGAAAAAAGACATGGCTCTTATACCTTTGACAAGTGTTGGGTGATTGTGCAAGAAATGCTGAAAGTTACCAACGTTTGCGAGTTTAGCAACTTGACAGTCTTTTCTTATTTATAGAAAGACTTTAACAACCTAATACCACACAAAAAAAAGAAGAAAGAAATCCCAATAGATGGATATTATTGTATTTAACTTTTTGAAGATAAAACTTCCTGTTTATATGATGGTCAATCAACATTAAACATGGAGAATTGGTAGTAATAATATACAAATATATTTTCATTGAGTTATATATGTTTTAAATATTGTAAAAATATAGCTGACTTTTGTCTCCTGTCCTCTGCCATCCTTCTAGCCTACACCAGAATTGTCTATCTTAAGTCACTGTACTATTTTGCTAACTACAGATCTTTAATCTTCAGATGTTTCTCCCCTCTACCCATTCTCTGGCATATCAACCAGACCACTGTTTTTAATATGTGTACCAGATGGTGTCAAAACCCTTTTGGACCTGCACTTAGAAAAGCTTCTAATTCATTATTTGGCTTTCATTCCTCTGCATAAACTGATCCCTGTATAAATCTCCAAATGTATCTCCAAATCTCTTGTTAGTTGTGCTTCACTCATGTAGGCTTTTTCCCCCCCACTTGCTCCAACCAATCAAGACCCCATACTGACATTTGTATTTATTGGCCTATGGATCCAGAGAATTCTTTCCCTAGTTCCTTTTCAGTTTTCATAGTATGCTTCAACAGCAATGCCTCAGAGAGGGGTTCTTCAACTATGCTGCTTAAACTGAGACCCCTCCCCCAGTACTTTTTCTCCAAAAATCTGTTTATTTCCTTCACAGCATTTGCCAACAACAACAAAGTTGTCCCATATTTTTTTTGTTATGTTAATCACCATACATTACACCATTAGTTTTTGATGTAGTGTTCCATGATTCATTGTTTGCGTATAACACCCAGTGCTCCATGCAGAACGTGCCCTCCTTAATACCCATCACCAGGCTAACCCATCCTCCCACCCCCTCCCCTCTAGAACTGTCTAATAATTTTGTATTGTTTGCTTGCTTATTTTTTCTCAAGTAGAATTCAATTCCCAGAATACAAGAGCTACATTTTTTCTTGTTTTACTTTTCTATTTCCAATGCCTATTATAGGATTCAATATATTTTCAATTTATCATCCCCTTAATAAAAAGTGGATGTAAAAAAAAAAAAAAAAGTTTAGAGCAAGTAAACAACCTGGCAAAAGTCATACAATAAACATTTGTTTGAGACAGGATTGAATACAGGTGGTCTGACTTCACTGTCCTTGACCTAAACATCTGCTTTGGACTGTCCCTTAATTACGGTTAAGAACTATTTCAACCATCCTATCTTCTTTGTTTTACAGGAGAAGAAATAGGATGCATCACTGACATATCTTCCTAAGAATGTATTTCATGCTAGATGAGAAACTGTGACTGATACAAATGGCTTGTCTTCCAAATCATGCTCATTCATCATACTACACTGTTTTCCTTTCAGCTCCTGGAGCTTCATGTAAGCCTGGAGATGGCAGTTGTGTTTAGGTCTAGGGCATGAAGACACAACCAAGAAAATGGATTTCAAATAGGAAATAAGATATCAGACAGTTAAATAATAGCTCAGAATCAAAGAGTATATTAAGTCAGGGATCGAGATCATTAAGATCCATGCCATGGGCAGAGGTCTTACGCCCTAGCATTGCTGAAATTTCAGGAGGGTACGGACCCCTTTTTGAAAGAAGAATGTGAAAACTTCAGTGAGACTATTTCCCCTAAATTGAGTCAGATATGATTTCACTTCAACAGATTCTCATCTTTACCTGGGATAACTTAAATCATACACAAAGTTCTTAAAGCTCTGGCCCTTGAAATTAAGTATAATACACTCCTGCCACTGAATCACTAACAGATTAATAAAGAACTCTGCCATTGAGAAGTGACTCTCTGGATCCAGATATATGTACAAATAAAATATTTTCACTTATCAAGGGAGCTACATTTTCACAAATATTCAAATTGGCCACAGAAAATATGTCCATTCTAAAACTCTAGAAGATAACTTTGATCCTTGACTCTGGGTTTCAATCTGCCATTTTACCGATATTCTCTTGAAACAAGTCAACCCACAGGCTGAATCCTTCCAAAAGGATTTCACAAGGCTGACAGACATCACCTTTCTTGATCTACCCCCTTTGAGGCTGGCTGAGACAGATTAAGGAATATGACTTTAGCTTGACATCAAGTCAAAAGCCAGAGACAAATTTGAGCAGAAAACAGAGGTGAAGGCAGAAACATGAGGTAAATCTCCAGTGTACAGTCAATGTCAAGAAATCCCCTGAAACTCAGGGACAAGCAGTCAAAGGAGCAATTGGACTGGACTCTAGCTCCTGATAGGGATTGATGACTAGCACACACCAAATTCAAGATTTGGAGATGGCTATATATATACAATGGAATATTATACAGCCATCAAAAGGAATGAGATCTTGCCATTTGCAACGACGTGGATGGAACTGGAGGGTATTATGTTGAGTGAAATAAGTCAAACAGAGAAAGACATGTATCATATGACCTCACTGATATGAGGAATTCTTAATCGCAGGAAACAAACTGAGGGTTGCTGGAGTGGAGGGTGGGGTGGGAGGGATGGGGTGACTGGGTGATAGACACTGGGGAGGGTATGTGCTATGGTGAGTGCTGTGAATTGTGTGAGACTGTTGAATCACAGATCTGTACCTCTGAAACAAATAATGCAATATATGTTAAGAAAAAAAGAAGAAGAAGAAGAAGAAGGTAGCGGGAGGGGAAGAATGAAGCGTGGGAAATCGGAGGGGTAGATGAACCATGAGAGACAATGGACTCTGAAAAACAAACTGAGGGTTCTAGAGGGAAGGGGGGTGGGAGGATGGGTTAGCCTGGTGGTGGGTATTGAGGAGGGCACATTCTGCATGGAGCACTGGGTGTTATGCACAAACAATGAATCATGGAACACTTCATCTAAAACTAATGATGTAATGTATGGGGATTAACATAAGAATAAAAAAAAAAGATTTGGAGATGGCACTGAGTGAACCATATCACAAATGGAAAACCTGCCTTATGACATACTCTCTGCTAGGTGATAGCATGATGCCTCTTTAAGATTATTTTTAGCTAACTAAGTTTGATGTAAAGAGATAATTTTAGAAACAATGATAATAAAATAATTTATAAAGTATGTTTACATCATCTCATCTCATCTTGAATCATGATCTTCACAGGACCATGAGGTACACAGTACAGAAATGCTTATAATCCTTGTTTTCCAGTAAGGAATGTAAGAATCAGAATAGTTAAAAACTTTGACAAGTCTATACAGTTGCTTTATGGTGAAGTTCAAATTCATATATAGTCTCTTGAATCCAAATGCCATTTTCATCCCACTATACCATATCAATCTAAGTAATTCAGTTCTCAAAGTGAATTGGAAGGAAACATGAAACTGAACGTAATATTTCAAGGAGATATAGAATGAATCCAAACATATGAATCCTGAGATAGAATTCAGATTGTAAATAACCAATCTTGTCAAGCTATAAAAGCCATTCCAAGCTATAAACTGAGATGTGATTTAAATGTCATATTTGAATAACAGTCCTCTGATCCATTATCTGCCTTACATTTTATGATCTAATTTCAGAGAAAATAAAAACAAACAAGTTAACCCTTTTTTTTTATCTCAACATAAAAAATGTATAATATCCTATGAATCCTTGAGAATCAGGATCTAAAGTTTCCAGTGAATACTTTTCATTCCCCAGTGAATACTTTTAAAACTATTTTTATTTCCTAATCCCTTATCCCTTAGGCCATTACAATGTTCCATTTGTAATTAAATATTAATATTAAAAAACTAGCAGAACACGTATTTAAAACTTTCCTATAAAGAAAAAAAAATATCCATTGCTGTGCTATTTGTGGAAAACTTATTTGTCATTAATTCATAAAGAAAAAAATTCTCTAAGAAATGAGATTCAGGCAGTTGTTTTGTTTTGTTTTTCCAATAATTATTTTGTACTACTAAAAAGCAGTTGTTACACATACTCATTCTGACTTCCAACATTCTAACTACCACTATCATAAAAACCAGGTTCACTAATTCAGCCAGTAAAGTAAAACAAATTGATATTCACTTACAATTTAAAGATCTATATGAGTTGAAGAGCTGGGGATGAAATTACCTCTTGACATCTTTTCCCTTTTACTTTTCTATTTTAATAAAAAATAGATGATTGTCCAAATGATTGTTCTGTTCTAACATTCAATCTTCTAATAACTAATGGAGTTTCCAATGTTATCAAGCTTTGTTTTGTTTTCATCTAAATATCTAAGTGTCCTACGTCTATTAATATAATGATATTTGACCAGAAAAAAAAAAAAAAAGAACAAACTCCAACTATTCAACCTTAATTTAGGACTGGGAAAAAAAAAGAAAAAACAAAAAAAGTCTGTACTTAATAAACAAAGTATATAACTTGGGAAATTCTAGTCCCTACAGTCTACATGCAATAAAGGTACACAACTCCTAATATTAAGATTTTGTTGTTGGCAGCAATTGCTTAGACTGGTTTAGAAGACAGAAATATATAAATCCCATCCCCTTTCAACATTGTCCATACCTAGAAAATGCATTGTACTCTACAGAGGTACCTTCTGTTTTTAGAGTTGATGTTTATCCTCTGCCCATTTCACTCAATAACTTTGTTAAAAATAAAATACCCACCTAATTAGCCACTATATTAAGCTGGTATATTTAGTGATCTAGATACATATGTGCTATGTTCATTCCCTCAATAATTAGGATACATGCCCATATTAGATGGCATAGATTTACTCTTCCCTACTCCCCTCTTCTAAATACAACTAAATACTCTGGAAATAATCCAAAGACAACTATAAAAGGATCTGAAAGTGGGAAAGTCAAAGTGTGCCTGGGTAGGGACTCTAGGACTCAAAATGGCATGATAGTGAATTGCCTGGGTTTTCTTTTTCATTTACTATTAATCTTAGTTTGGCCTCCAGAGAAGTCTACAATCTAGAACCATCAATAACAAACAAGAAGAACCTGCCTCTCTGGCCAAATCACCCAGAAAGGAGAAGCCAAGCACACATCAAGTGAGCAGGCTGCACCCCCATTCCAGTGTAGTGGGACAGATTCTTTCACATTGCCAGCAGACCCTGGCATCTCTGAACCTCTACTTATTGGCATGAGGGCACCCAGGCCCAGCACCTGCCAGTTCTATACCCATGAAAGAGATTGCTTTCCCACTTGCAGAAGGTGGCTCAGGAAAACACTATGTGATCCTGCAGGCACAGAGACCAAGTCAGAAATCCAGAAGCCCCAGGAAAAAAAAAATAAAGCAGATAAGAAAATATTACAAGGGACCTGAAAATTAAACTGAAACCATAGACTACAAAGGAATGCCAGAACATATACAAAACAGTAAAAGGGCAACTGGTGACATAGTAGATTTAAACAGGATTGAGTCTCCTAACTATAACCAAAGATCCAAGATAAAATCCCTATTCTCTTATCATACTAAGAATGAAGACATTCATGATTTGGTGAGAAAAACACAATCAACTAATGTCAATATCAAAATGAATCTGATCTTGGAATTACCTGGCAAGAATTTAAAGCAGCCATCATAAAAGTGTTTCGCTAATCAATTATGAATCTTGAAACAAATGATATGGTAGAAAATCTCAGCAGATAAATAACAGTTATAAAAAAGCACCAAGTGGAAAATACAAAACTGTAAAGCACAACAACAACACCACCACAATCTGGATGGGAGCAATAGTAGAGGGAAATGGCAGAAGACAGAATCAGTGAACTTTAGGACAGGTCAAAATAATTTACTGAATCCTATCAACACAAGGAAACAGACTAAAGAACAGCAGAGCCTCAGGGATCTGTGGGAAAATATGAAAAGATGTCATACTGTTATATTTATATTTGAATGATAGCAGTTGTCTTATCTGAAAACATAGAGTCCGGAAGAAAGTAGAACAGCATTTTTCAAGAACTAAAAGTAATGCCAGCCCTGAATTCAATTATTATTCAGTGAATCTCATTCCAAAATGGGGGGAAATAAACACATTTTTTTTTTTTTTTTTTTTTTTTTTTAAGATTTTATTTATTTATTTGAGACAGAGAGAATGAGAGACAGAGAGCATGAGAGGGAGGAGGGTCAGAGGGAGAAGCAGACTCCCTGCCAAGCAGGGAGCCCGATGTGGGACTCGATCCCGGGACTCCAGGATCATGACCTGAGCCGAAGGCAGTCGCTTAACCAACTGAGCCACCCAGGCGCCCCAATAAACACATTTTTAGAGAAGTTAACTAATTTCTGTCATCAGTGGGCCTCTCCTTTAAACACAACTAAAGGAATCAAGATAAATAAAAATAAAGTATTAATGGAAGGAAAGAAAAAATGAAATGGGTAAAAAAGGGAGAATATACAATATACTATTCTTCTTCTCATGAGTTTTTTAAACCATATTTCTTTGCTGAATCAAAATAATTCCACCATCAGATGTGGTGTTCAATGTATGTAAAGACAATACTTATGACAAAATATTTAAAAAACAGCAAGAAGAAAGAGCCTGACTGAACCCAGATGGAACAGACAATAGTCCAATAACCAGTAAAGAAATTAAGTAATTAACCTGTTCCTATAAAATAAATCCTCAAGCCACAATGTTTTCACTAGGGTATCTACCAAACATTTAAAGAGGAATTAACACTGATTTTATAAAATCTCTTCCAGAAAATAGAAAGGGAGGGAACTCTTCCGAACCTATTTTATAAGGCTGGTAGTCCTGACAACAAAACCAGATACAGTATGGAACAAGAAAAACACAGAATAGTATCTTTCATGATGTGAGATATAAAAAATCTATAACAAATACTAAAAAAATTAATCTAACAAAACATGAAAAATTATATACAATAATCAAGTGGGACTTATTTGAGATATGCAAGACTGGTTAAATATTCAAAAGTAAAATATACTAACCACCAGGTTAACAGGATATAGAAAAAATTGTGATCATATCAGAAAAAAAGCAACTTGACAAAGTCCAAACCCAATTTATTATAAAGCACTTAGAAATCTAGGATTAGAGGATATCTTCTCTAATAGATAAAGTGCATCAACAAAAAAATCTACAACTAACATATTTGATGTTGTAAGAGTGAATGCTATTACCCTGAGATCAGGAAAAGGGCAAAAGAGTGTTTGCTCTCACCACTCTTATTCATCATACTACTAGATGCTCTAGCCAGGCCAATAAGGGAAGAAAAGAAATTAAGATATACATACTGAAAATGACTTAAACTTCATACCTTTATAAAAAAATAAACTTACAATGAATCAAAGGTTTAAATCTAAATATAAAACCACAAGCTTATAGAAAAAAAAATTTTGAAAAAAATCTTTGGGAGATTTATATATGTATATATATCTTACATCTTTATATATATATATCATATATAATATGCATATGTCTTATATATCTTATATCTGTGCATATATCTATATTTATAAAGAGTTCTTTAACTTAACCTCCAAAGGATAATCAATATTAGAAAAAAATTGAGAAGTTTGACCCCATGGAAAGTAAAAATCATTGCTCTTTGACAGTCCTTGTTAGAAGGCTGAAAAGACAAAATACAACTATGAGAAAATATTTGCAAACCACACATCTGACAAAGGGCTTGTATATAAAATATATAAAGAACTCTCAAGTCTCAACGGTAAACAAAAAAGCAATCCAATTAGAAAATGGGCAAAAGAAAAAAAATAAATAAAAAAAAAAAAAGAAAATGGGCAAAAGAAATGAACAGACATTTCACTGAAGAAATCTTTAGATAAGAAATACAGATAACATATAAGCACTTG
Source organism: Neomonachus schauinslandi (assembly GCF_002201575.2). Lineage (NCBI taxonomy): Eukaryota > Metazoa > Chordata > Mammalia > Carnivora > Phocidae > Neomonachus > Neomonachus schauinslandi. Next base: position 135,174,279 of record NC_058409.1, on the reverse strand, counting down.
AAAAGATGTTCAACATGATTAGCCATTAAGGAAATGTAAATTAAAACCACAATACAATATCACTAAACATCTGTTAGAATGCCTGAAACAAAATATGCTGACAAGGATATGGAGAAACTGGATCACTCATTCATTGCTGGTATGAATGTAAAATGGTAAAATGGTACAACCACTCTTGAAAATAGATTGGCAGTTTCTTTTTACATCTTTTTAAATGTAATGGAAAAGACATTTACCATTCAAAGCAGCAGTTGTCGTCATGGGCATTTATCCTTGAGCAATGAAAACTTTTGTTCATACAAAAAATCTGTACATAAATGTTCATAGCAACTTTATGACGATCAAAAAGTGAAAAAGCCCAAAATGTCCTTTGATGGGTGAAGAGTAAACAAACTGTGAGTTACCCATACCATGGAAACTACTCAGCAATGAAAAGGAATGAAATGTTAACACATGTGATAACTTGAATAGACCTCAAGCAGATTATATAACATGTTTAAAATAAAGTAATTCGATGGGGTGCCTGGGTGGCTCAGTCGTTAAGCGTCTGCCTTCGGCTCAGGTCATGATCCCAGGGTCCTGGGATAGAGCCTCACAACATGCTCCCTGCTCCGCAGGAAGCCTGCTTCTCCCTCTCCCACTCCCCCTGCTTGTGTTCCCTTTCTCACTGTGTCTCTCTCTGTCAAATAAATAAATAATTTTTTTTAAAAAAATAAAATAAAATAAAGTAATTCAAGAGACCGAAACACATTAATGGTTACCATTTGAATGGGTTTGCATTTGGGTAGTAGCATTAGGGTGTCTGGGTGATAGAGCAATTCTGCATTTTGATTGTTGCTGTTGCATATAGCATAGTACTATACATACACATGTACACACAAATGAGTGTATATTTTACAGAATCTGAATCGGTTTTGTGGATTGTACAAATGTAAACATCATGGTGTACTGCATCTATGCAGGATGTGAACGTCACAAGAGAAGTGAAAAGTGAACTGGGCCTCCCTGTACTTATTTCAACTTTCTGAGAACCTATAACTACCTTAAAATAAAGGTACAAAGGAAATGGATTCCATGTGCCCAAAGTTTGCTCAAAAACTCAAGCAAGGTAGGGTGCCTGGGTGGCTCAGATGGTTAAGCGTCTGCCTTCGGCTCAGGTCATGATCTCAGGGTCCTGGGATCGAGTCCCGCATCAGGCTCCCTGCTCCTTGGGAGCCTGCTTCTCCCTCTGCCTTTCTCTCTCACTCTGTCTCTCATGAATAAAAAAAAAAAAAAAAAAAAAAAAAAACTCAAGCAAGGTAAAGAAAGCTAGCTTTAGTTTAGTCTGTATTGAAGTGGTCAGGACTGTTCTTCTCCATGGTACTTATGTCTAAGCAATGAATCAAGCTTTCCATTTTATATATGATTGAATAGTTGACCTACTTCATAATCATAAGACAGTTATGTTTAACAAATAAAAGCAAGCCCAGCTACACATGTGGAATCAAATATTATATTAGCCATAATAATAAAATTACATGTTCTTAGGATGTTTCTTCCCTGGGCATAAAAGGAGTAACACTAAGTCTATTCTTAGTATCTCCCAAGAGATTCTGCCTTAAAATGAGTTTTCCTTGGTCTTGTACTTCAATCCTAGTCTTCTGTTTAGAAAAAGGAAAACAAGTTTTGAGGTATATGCATTTTTCCCCCTTTAAACATTTGGTAACAGAAACTCATCTAAGTATTTGACACATTGGAGTTTACAGCCACTTCCCAGCTTCCTGACAGAATCTTTGACATAGAAGCAACTATGTGTGAGATCTCACTCCTATTTTGAACTATATAAGGTAGACCTGCACCCTCAAGCTCAGTCTTGTCCATTTGGAAACTATGTGTAAGTTTTAGATTTAAATAATATTCCCTCTAAATTCTAAAGAGAATATAAGCAAGTAAATATACCTTTCTTTTCACAATTTGGGCTGGGAAAAAGTATTTAAAATAAGTACATTACTCTTTTATAAATTGAATCTTTGTTTTAATTTTGCTGGGAATTAGGGATGTTATAATTTTTGGCTAAACCAGAACACATCAGCTTTCCTTAATAGATAAAATATAGTTACAAATTATTTGGTTCGGGCGCCTGGGTGGCTCAGTTGGTTAAGCGACTGCCTTCGGCTCAGGTCATGATCCTGGAGTCCTGGGATGGAGTCCCACATCGGGCTCCCTGCTCAGCAGGGAGTCTGCTTCTCCCTCGGACCCTCACCCCTCTCATTCTCTCTTTTGCAAATAAAAAAAAAAATTATAAAATTATTTGGTGGGTTTTGGTCTAACAACTGCCTCCAGTTACAAAAGAAAAAAGGTTTATAATATTTTTTAAAAAGTAACTATCAAGGGGCACCTGGGTGGCTCAGTCGTTAAGCGTCTGCCTTCGGCTCAGGTCATGATCCCAGGGTCCTGGGATCGAGACCTGCATCGGGCTCCCTGCTCAGTGGGAAGCCTGCTTCTCCCTCTCCCACTCCCCCTGCTTGTGTTCCCTCTCTCGCTGTCTCTCTCTGTCAAATAAATAAAATCTTTAAAAAAAAAAAAGTAACTATCAAGATAATTCTACTCCATAACATACGGAAAATGTTAACTACAATTGTGAAGATTTTCTGTGACTGAAATTTTTCTCAATACCAATTGTCTCTGCTAAGTACTACCTGAAATTTAAGTTATCAGGTAAACCATACAATGTGGATATCAAGAAACAATTGCATGCATTCAGTCATGAAATTAAGAATGTTACTGTAAATAGCTGTTGAAAATGTATATATTTGATATTTAATGTGTTATTTTACATTGCATATAGATATTAATAAATGGAAAACAAACATGACTTTTACTATAAGGCTTAAAATTATTTATCAAAAGTTTGTCAGCCTGCAGACAAATATTTTTAAACCCATACTTCCTTACTAAAATCGTATTAAGTAAAATTATCAGGATACTTTTGCCTCACTTGGATTGGGTCATTCATTGCTTGGGTTCACTGACAGTGACTATTTTAAGAATCAGTTTAACTCATGTTTTTGTGCACCAATTATATTTAATTAGATCTGGGGTGAATAAGTTTCAAGTTCAGAGTCTGCTCCTTTCAATTGGCTGTGACAGCCTTGAGCACGACTTTTTTTTTTTTTTTTGAGCACAATTTTGAGTAGGAATCCAAGGCTCAGTGAGAAAGTGCAGAGATAGTTTTCAAGTGTGTGAGACGCAGAGTGTCATGGCACACCAGCTAAGTATTTTTCACCTTGGGTGAAACATCTAAATGCTGTAAATGTAAATGAGGTTGAAAGTTTGTGTATCTGTGGCATTGTAAACCTCATTTTACTTAAAAGTAGAAATCGTAAAACCATGCTTTACTTTTTTATTTTTATTTTTTAAGATTTTATTTATTTATTTGAGAAAGAGAGAGAGCACAAGCGATGGTGGGGTAGGAGGAAGAGGCAGAGGAAGAGAGAAGCAGACTCCCTGCTGAGCAGGGAGCCCAGGGCAGGGCTCATCCTAGGACTCTGGGATCATGACCTGAGCCAAAGGTAGATGCTTAACTGACTGAGCCACCCAGGTGAGCCATGCTCTACCAGTGCATCTTTAAAGGATTGTTTTTCCCGTCTTTGTATTTTTTCTAGAATAATTCATTTTTTTCCTTTAAAATACACTATTAATTGACAACACATTTGAAATTGACACTTTATTTTTATTATTTTCCTCAAGAATTTAGAAAGTATTGGAATGTAGTCTATTTAATTTGAAACTGGCTTATGTTGTGCCTGAGAAACCTTAACAGAGTAATCAGGGATCTGATATCATAAAACTGAGTTAATTAAATAAAAACAAAACAGACTCTTAACTATAGAGAACAAATTGATGGTTATCAGAGGAGAGGTGGGTGGGGAATGGATGAAATAGGTGATGGGGATTAATGATGTTGTGTGGAAGTGTTGAATCACTATATTTAACACCTGAAACTAATACAACACTGTTAACTATCCTGGAATTAAAATTAAAAAAAAAAAACTGGATTATAGTAACTTTATAGTGTACAGAACTCTGAATTAATATATTTCTGGTAGGAGTGCTAAAATTATTGTATTGTAAGGACATTTTGCATAAGAATACACATTTCCATCTTAAAAATACTCTCTGCTTTTCAATTATGTGGTGGAAGTAGGGGGGTGTTTTCATTATCTTCCTTTGCTTTTGACTTCTCACCATTCAGAGGTATGGATCCAGATGGTTATAAATATTTAGAAATCTGAGGCATTTCAAAGTCATTGAATCTGTTATATTCTAAACACAAAAGCAACTCACTAATTCTCAACTCACTTAATTTGAAAATCTAGAATTAAAATATAAATATATATTATATATAAATACAAATATAAATAAGTAAATATATACATACATGTACACCTTAGTTCTTTTTCTGAATGTTCATTCTAATTATTCTGTTTCTATTTCAAACTGCAACAGAGGCTGAACTGTAACCTAATGACTACCTCCCAGAATATTGTCTGATGGCTTCTCCTGGCTTACTGATCCCTTTGTGTCTCCATAGCCCTGCTGATGCTCTAAAGCCAAAATACATATAAAGATGCACACATACATCATGCAAGTACATGATGTGGCTCTCTCTATGACTCTTCAGTAATCACTAGCTCATACAGTCTCTAGTTTATTTCATAGAATAGGCAAACATTAATATACTTCAAGATAAAAAGTTACTGAAGTAACTTATGAAATTATATTTCACTGTATTTTTAAATTATCAGCATTTTTGCAATAAATTGAACTGGCTGCTATGTAGCAAAGTTAGCAATTCCAGGGCTCTCAATATTCAGTGTATTCAAACTCCACATAATATATTTACCCATATGAGAGAAATGTAGAGGAAAAATTCTGACAGAAATGAAGATTCGTCACAACAGTAAAATGTAATTATAAGATTGTTCAATTGCTTGAAACTAGAAGCTCTAAAACAGAAAATGAATCTATGGAAATTTCACCATCTGAATTGTTACAAATATCTATTTTATCCATTTTTACTGATCAAACAGGGAAATAAGATTGGTGAACACATATTTACTATATTACTAAATAAAGCAATTACTTGGGTTATATTTCAAAAGACTCATCATCTAGGAAAGAATTTCATGTAAACAGCTATGCTCAAAATATCCATCATTGGGTTCTAGGACAGAAAGGTATGCACGATACTCACAGATTACTTTGAAAGAACATAAAATCTCAGCTCTTTCCAAAATACCTAGGATATCTATGATTAAAACATATTCATAGTAGCCTATAAATTTTTTAGAAAGAGTATAGTTAACTATAACAAAAACACATGAAGTCTGTGGACAGAATTAATGCTGAATATCTTTAAAAAAACAAGGAATACATGTTAATTATACTTGATAGGCATTATTAGTAGGCAGAAAAATTCCATCCGAATAAAATATGAAATGATTAGTGTTTAAAAACAATTGCAGACAACACCATAACTAATGAATATCACACATATTCTTCTCTGACAGAAAAATGAATCCACTTTGCTGTTCATCTTTAGTTTGACAAAGTGATGTATAGCTTGTTTCCTGAAGTAGATTTAATAGTGTACATTATTTTGCAGACTAGAAAACAGCACAGAAAATCAGTATGTTGCTTTATGTCATCCTGACATAACTTTCGTCTTGCCAGCAAAGCACAACTGGAGCATTTGAATCTAGTCAAAATACGGGAATGTTTGACTGTTTTGATTTTTGTCTGTGTGTTATGAGTATTTAGGGGTGGTAGAGCAGGGCTGGGGAGTTAAATGTAAAAAAAATTATTGGATCAATCGAGTTATGGGAGTTCTAATTCTTTTTAGAAAAGGGAAAATCTTTTTGACAAAAGAGCTATATCTATAGCTATAAAAATCTAAATCTATAGCTGAAAACTAAAAATCATAGCATCATTTTAGAGTATCTATTTTTAGGAGACTATAATCAGTGAATTAATAGAATTTCATTCTACCATATCTTTGCATTTCATTTTAGGCCCTATTACATTATCTATACTTAGTAAATATTTTAAAAATAACACCTAAATCTAACCTTTGGATCATTTGGGATTCCTAACTGATATTTATGAAAAATATATGTTGCTTTTCAAAAAGCTATTACTGACCACTTAGTAACTCCATGTTGATTTCTGTTAATATAATAAACCTAATTTTAGGAAAAGAAAAAGTAAAAAGGCTGCAATCAGTATTAAACTGATTTTTTTTTAGTTTGTTTAGTTTTATAGAAGTGTGCATTAATGCTGTGAAGAGAAGCACCAAGATTAAGTCCTAAAAAAAGTATACTCAATATGAAAATTGAGAGAAAACCTAGAAATATAGATCCATATTTGGAAGATTACAAAGTTCTCATTAGATACAGCAAAAAATATGCTACGTTGGGTGTCATATTTGGGATATGGTCCAGCATGACTATAGATAAAACCCTACAGAGATTTATATTAAATATGTCCTTAATTCATAAATACATTGGAAAACCAAAGATCAGCAGACATTTAAAGAAAACACTTCAATTGGAATAAACAAATAATAAAACAGCAGAAACCAAAAAAACAAGATAATCTGAACAGATTTCTAGAATGACAATAGCATGTTCTAAATATATGTATATACTATTCTAAATATGTATTCTTAATAAATATATTTCTTTCCTAATTTTTTATTTGTCAAATATGCTACATATTTGAAAATAACATCAATCAACACAAGAAGCATGCATTAAGAAAGTAGTAATCTCAAAAAAAGGAGTTCTTGGGAATTAAGAACATTACTGTAAAATGAAGAAAAGCAAAGTTTAGGGGAAGAGTGAGTTAGAGTGCTCACCATTTCATGATAGTGTCAAGATGGTAAAGGAAAAGAAGTTTCGCAATTGTAGCATTACGGAAATAAGCCATAAAAAAAGAACAAAATGCAAAAAAATGGTGCCTATTTTAATAATTTTAACAATTTCATCAATCATGTTGAAAGTGGTGAATCAATTAAATTTGATCCACACCTCTGTATTTTTTTAAAGATTTGTTTACTCGCTCATTTTAGAGAAAGAGAGCACGAGCAAGGTGGGTGAGGGGTGGAGGGAGAGAGAGAGAGAATCCACAAGCAGACTCCCTGCTGAGCACTGAGTCCAAGGGGCTGGATCCTAGGACCTTGAGATCATGACCTGAGCTGAAACCAAGAGTCCACTGCTCAACTGATTGAGCCACCCTGTGCCTCCACAACTTTGTATTAAGCATTTATTGTAACCTGTGCTTATATTGATTTTATACTAACTAAAAAAATATTTTAAGAAAATGGTTAAGAGATAATACTGTTATTAGTTTTAAATATAATAGAGTGGCCTGGCAAGCCTGAGGACAAAGGAAGAGGCAACACTTAAATTTTATAGCACATAATGAATATTACCAACTGCTAAAGAATTTAATGGAATGCATAGACAGCAGAATCAGAGTTGAAAAAATTAGAGCAGAATGAGAAAGAGTTTAAGAACGAACAGGAAAATTCACAGGCCAAAGTGGCTACAAATTCATGGTTAGTAGCTACACAGAACAAGGGTATGTACACAAGTCTGTGGATCTAGTCACCTAGTAAATAAGCTTGCTGACAAAGAGAAATATGCCTGTTGTAAATATCTATTTTTATGAAATCCATCACAAAAAAACAAATTTACATATAAAGTTTGAGATACCCAAGCCCAAATATACTGCTTTATTTTTTCTCAAAATACTAAATTTTGAACATAGTAAGGGGCATTTTACAATTAAAAACAATGCCCACTTCAGAGCAGCATGCTAATTCCATCATACTTACTTAAAAACTGGCTGTACCTTATTTACCTTACTGTGGCATACTTATAAGGGAAAATAAACTTCTATAAACTAAGCTTTATTCAAATCAAGGGGAAAATCAGAAGATATCATTGGAAATGTAGGTTTTCTCTCCTCAGTTGAAAACCAATGTTATGTATAATTTAGATACCAAACGGAAGTGAACCTTAGGTAACTCTTTCCATACTCTTTCATGAATTATATATATATATATAAAATGAAATAAACATATGCTCATTTTCAACCTTTTTCACCTCTCCACTTTCTAAATAGGAATTTATTTGTAGTAAGGAACTCTGAAAGTAACCCTCTGACTACATTTCTTAGCTACTAAAATAGGTTATAATAATTTTTATTTTTATTTATTTTTAAAGATTTTATTTATTTATTTATTTGAGAGAGAGAGAGAAACAGCATGAGAGGGGAGAGGGTCAGAGGGAGAACCAGTCTCCCCGCTGTGCTGGGAGTCTGATGTGGGACTTGATCCCAGGACTCTGGAATCATGACCTGAGCGGAAGGCAGTCACTTAACCAACTGAGCCACCCAGGATCCCAGTTATAATAATTTTTAATCAACAGCAGTTAGTATTAAGCTGGCATTAAGTTAGTATTAGTATTAATTAACAATAAATTTAGTATTTAAATCCATGGTGAGCTTCTCTATTAATTACTATGCAGGATTTACTGTGCAGTAAAAGTGTCTTGAAATATTTAGTGATAGTTTATATTCAATACAGGTTGAATTTCAAATTATAGATATGAAGAAAGCAGTAGGCATTAAATTATTGTCCTTTTAAATCTATCAAATAGGAGGGGGGGAAAGATGGCGGAGGAGTAGGGGGCCCTATTCCAACCAGTCCCCAGAATTGAGATGAATATCTACCAGGCCACTCTGAACACACATGAAATCAGCCTGAGATGTAAGAAGATAAATCTGGATCTCTACAAACAGAATATCTCACGCGGTTGGTTTCAAGGTACGAAGCAGGGAGCCATGACTCCATGGGCAAATATCAGAGGATAAATGGCAGCGGGAGGGAGCCCAGCCATGGGGATCCTACACCGCCGGTGAGCGATAGCCTCCCGTGCTGGGGACCGGACACAGACTCGCAGACTGGTAGCGACTGGGAAGGGACTTTAGGGCACCCCCCAATGGAAACCTGGAGCAATGGGGCTGCAAGTGTGAACTGGGGGTGGCTGGTGGTTTTAGAAGCACAAAGGGCAGAGATGAGCCCCAACCTGGAGGCGAGGACTGGGAGCGATGCTGAGGGGCGCACAACCCAGGATGCTGCTGTTCATAGCAGCACAGACAGATATGGAGATAGTGTGGCCTGGAGAGCTCACTGAAGAACAGACTGCGGTCTCTCTGCTCTGAGGCAGAGGGTTGGAAGCAGTCTCTTCTGCTCTCTCAGAAGAGACATGGAAAGCCGCTAGGGAAAGCCACCAGAAAAAAGCCCCCCCAAAAATGGTTTTCACTGAGCACATCGCCCACCAGAGGGGCCACGGCAACTCTGCCCAAACAAGTGTTGACTGAGTAACAGTGCAGCTGGCCCCTCCCCCACAAGACAGGCTGAGAAAACAAGAGGCCAGCAACCCTAAGGTCCCTAGGAAACAGGTGCATCCTCCTCAGGTTGTGGTCAATAATTTGGGCCCTATACATTCCCTCAACCACCCACCAACAGAATGACTAGGAGGAGGAACCCCCAAAATAGGAAAGACTCAGAGATTATAATTTATGTCACAGATTTACAAATGGATTCAGATATAACCAAGATGTCGGAGATGGAATTCAGGCTAGCAATTGTGAAGACAATAGCTAGAATGGAGAAATCAATTAATGGCAACATAGAGTTTCTAAGGGCAGAAATGAAAGCTGAATTGGCAGAATTTAAAACTGCTATCAATGAGATCCAATCTAATCTAGATAATCTGACAGTTAGAGTAAGTGAGTCAGAAGAACAAATTAGTGACCTAGAAGACCATTTAATAGAAAAAGGGAAAAGAGGAGACCAGGGAAAAACAACTCAGAATCCATGAAAATAGAATCAGAGAAATAAGTGACACCATGTAATGTTCCAATGTCAGAATTACTGGAATCGCTGAAGGGGTGGAGAGAGAGAGAGAGAGAGAGGACTAGAAGATATATTTGAGCAAATCGTAGCTGAGAACTTCCTTAATATGGGGAATGAAACAAACATTTGTGTCCTAGAGGCAGAGAGGACCCCTCCCAAGATCAAGGAAAACAGGCCAACACCCCAGCATGTAATAGTAAAACTCACAAATCTTAGAACCAAGGAAACCATCTTAAGGTCAGGTAGGGGGAAGAGATTCCTTATGTACAGAGGGAGGAATATCAGAATAACGTCAGACCTATCCACAGAGACCTGGCAAACCAGAAAGGCCTGGCAAGACATATTCAGGGTACTAAATAAGAACATGCAGCCAAGAATACTTTATCCAGCAAGGCTGTCATTTAGAATGGTTGGAGAGATGCAGAGCTTCAAAGAAAAGGCAGAAACTGAAAGAATATGTGACCACTAAGCTGGCCCTGCAAGAAATATTAAGGGGGGTTCTCTAAAAGGAGAAAGACCCCAAGAGTGTATAGAAAATAAATTTACAGGGACAATCTATAAAAACAAGGTCTTCACAGGCAACATGATGACAATAAATTCATATCTTTCAATAATCACTCTCAACGTGAATGGCCTAAGTGCTCCCATAAAACTGCACAGGGTTGCAGGTTGGATAAAACGACAGGACCCATCTATATGCTGTCTACAAGAGACTCATTTTGAACCTAAAAATACAACCAGAGTGAAAGTGAATGGATGGAGACCCATCTTCCATGCCAGCTGACCTCAAAACAAAGCTGGGGTTGCAATTCTTATATCAGACAAATTAGATTTTAAGCTAAAGACTGTAGTTAGAGACACAGAAGGACACTATATCATTCTTATAGGGTCTATCCAACAAGAAGATCTAACAGTTGTAAATATCTATGCCCCCAACATGGGAGCATCCACCTACATAAGCCACAGTTAACCAAAATAAAGAGTCATATTGATACAATACGTTAATTGTAGGAGACCTCAATACTCCACTCTCAGCAATAGACAGATCATCTAAGCAGAAAATCAACAAAGAAACAAGAGCTTTGAATGACACACTGGACCAGATGGACCTCATAGATATATATAGTACTTCCACACAACAGAATACTCAGTCTTCTCAAGCGCACATGGAGCTTTCTCTAGAATAGACCACATACTGGGTCACAAATAGGTCTCAACCGGTACCAAAAGATTGAGATTATTCCCTGCGTCTCGGAGACCATAACGCTTTAAAACTGGAACTCAATCACAAGAAAAAATTTGGAAGAAATTCAAACACTTGGAAGCTAAATACCACTCTGCTCAAGAATGTTTGGGTAAACCAGGAAATCAAAGAAGAACTTAAACAATTCATGGAAACCAATGAGAACGAAAACACATCAGTCCAAAGCCTATGGGATACTGCAAAGGTGGTCCTAAGGGGAAAATACATAGCCATCCAAGCCTCACTCAAAAAAATAGAAAAATCCCGAATTCACCAACTAACTCTACACCTTAAAGAACTAGAGAAAAAGCAACAAATGATGCTAAGCCACACGTTAGAAGAGAAAATATTAAGATTAGACAGGGATCAATGAATTAAGAACCAGAAACACAGTAGATCAGATCAACGAAACTAGAAGCTGGTTCTTTGAAAGAATTAATAAGATTGAAAAACCACTGGCCAGACTTATCCAAAAGAAAAGAGAAAGGACCCAAAATAATAAAATTATGAATGAAAGGGGAGAGATCACGACTAACACCAAGGAAATAGAAACAATTTTTAGAAATTATTATCAACAACTATATGCCAATAAACTGAGCAATCTGGATGAAATGGAGGCCTTGCTGGGAACCTATAAGCTGCCAAGACTGAAACAGGAAGAAATTGACAACCTGAATAAGCCAATAACCAGTAACGAGATTGAAGCAGTGATCAAAAACCTCCCAAAAAACAAGAGTACGGGGCCTGATGGATTCCCTGGGGAATTCTACCAAACATTCAAAGAAGAAAAATACCTATTCTCCTAAAAATGTTTCAAAAAATAGAAACAGAAGGAAAGCTTCCAGACTCATTCTGTGAAGCCAGCATTACCTTAATCCCCAAATCAGGAAAGACCCCATCAAAAAGAATTTCAGACTGATATCCCTGATGAATATGGATTCTAAAATCCTCAACAAAATCCTAGCTTATAGGATCCAACAATACATTAAAAGGATCATCCACCACGACCAAAGTGGGATTTATCCCTGGGATGCAAGGGTGGTTCAACATTCGCAAATGAATCAATGTGATAGAACACATTAATAAGAGTAGAGAGAAGAACCATATGGTCCTCTCAATTGGTGCAGAAAAAGCATTTGACAAAATACAGCATCCTTTCCTGATTAAAACTCTTCAGAGTAAAGGGATAGAGGGAACATTCTTCAAGTTCATAAAATCCATCTATGTATAAACCACAGCGAATATCATCCTCAATGGGGAAAAGACGAGAGTCTTTCCCTTAAGATCAGGAACACGTCAAGGATGCAAACTCTCGCCACTATTGTTCAACATGGTACTAGAAGTCCTAGCAACAGCAGCATGGTACTGGCACAAAAGCAGACATATAGACCAATGGAACAGAATAGAAAACCCAGATATGGACCCTCAACTCTATGGTCAAATAAACTTCGACAAAGCAGGAAAAAATATGCAATGGAAAAAAGTCTCTTTCATAAATGGTGCTGGGAAAATTGGACAGCCACATGCAGAAGAATGAAATTCGACCATTCTCTAACACCATACACAAAGATAAACTCAAAATGGATGAAAGACCTCAATGTGAGATAGGAATCCATCAAAATCCTAGAGAACATAGGCAGTAACCTCTTGGACATTGGCCACAGCAACTTCTTTCAAGATACATCTCCAAAGGCTAGTGAAACAAAAGCAAAAATGAACTTTTGGGACTTCGTCAAGATAAAAAGCTTCTGCACAACAAAGGAAACAGTCAACAAAACAAAGAGGCAACCCACAGAATGGGAGAAGATATTTGCAAATGACACTACAGATAAAGGGCTGGTATCCAAGTCTATAAAGAACTTCTCAAACTCAACACCCAAAAAACAAATAATCAGTCAAAAAATGGGCAGAAGACATGAACAGACACCTCTCCAGAGAAGACATACAAATGACTAACAGACACATGAAAAAATGTTCATCATCATTAGCCATCAGGGAAATTCAAATCAAAACCACATTGAGATACCACCTTACACCAGTTAGAATGGCAAAAATTGACACTGCAAGAAACAGCAAATGTTGGAGAGGTTGTAGAGAAAGGGGAACCCTCTTATACTGCTGGTGGGAATGCAAGTTGGTACAGCCACTTTGGAAAAAATTAAAAATAGAAAAATAGAGCTACCCTCTGACCCAGCAATTGCACTCCTGGGTATTTACCCCAAAGACACATATGTAGTGAAAAGAAGGGCCATATGCACCCCAATATTCATAGCAGCAATGTCCACAATAGCCAAACTGTGGAAAGAGCCGAGATGCCCTTCAACAGATGAATGTAAAGAAGATGTGGTCCATACATATAATGGAATATTACTCAGCCATCAGAAAGGATGAATACCTAACTTTTACATCAACATGGATGGGACTGGAGGAGATTATGCTAAGTGAAATAAGTCAAGCAGAGAAAGTCAATTATCATCTGGTTGCACTTATTTGTGGAACATAAGGAATAGCATGGAGGACCTTAGGAAAAGGTAAGGAAACATGAAGGGGGGGGGAAATCGGAGGGAGACATGAACCATGAGACTCTATGGACTCTGAGAAACAAACTGAGGGTTTTAGAGGGGAGAGGGATGGGGGGATGGGTTAGCCTGGTGATGGGTATTAAGGAGGGCACGTACTGCATGGAGCACTGGGTATTATACGAAAAAAATGAATCGTGGATCACTACATCAAAAACTAATGATGTATTGTGTGACTAACATAATAAATAAAATTTAAAAAATAAAGAAATACATACTAAAGAATCCCAGAAGTAAGGGACATTATGGAGAATTATATAGGACATATTAGCGATTTAATCTCAGTGCAGAAAAAAATTTTGTACCATATTTTCAACTTTTCTATAAATTTGAGTTTATTTCAAAACATTTTTAAATGGAAAAAGAAAGCCACAAAATACATATATAATATGTGATTTTATTTATCTGAAGTCAAAATCAGACAGAAATATTTGTTGAGGGATGTGTAATTTGGTGGCAAAACTAAAATGAAAACCAAGGAAATAAATATATAAAAGTTAGGCTTAATGGTTACCACTAAAAGCATGGAAGAGGGTGATGATTGGAAAGGGAATCTTGGAGCTTCTTGGGTGCTGGCCATCTTGTATTGTTTGACCTGGGTGATAGCTAAACAGATATTCATTTTACAAATATTCATTATTTGTAATATTACAAATATTCATTAAACTGTATAGTTTTTTTTTTAAAAAATAAAATCTGTCAAATAGCTAAAATCATAGCAAATATATATTAATGATGGAATATTTGTGCTATGAAGAAAAATATGTATATGTGTGTGTACACATATAAAATATATGTGTACACACACATATATTTTATATTTCTTCTGCATAATATATTGAACAACTGCCAATAATAGCTTCAGAATAACAGGAAGACCAGATGCGGCCATCTTTGAGTTAAATAAGGGTAAATTACTTCCTGGTACAGGCAGAGGTCAGACCAGTCAGGACACATAGCAGAACCGGTGAGAAACTTTCTTCAGGGACACTGTTGCAAGTGATTTGACAAAATGATGCCACATCACACTGTTTTAAAAGTTTAACATTATCCATAAAAATAACAGAATATGGTGCAGAACAGAACATCACACATGAGTTCATGTCTTATTTTTACTCATTAGCTTTTCCAAACTTAAATGAACTGGCTCAAAAAACTCATTTAGGGCTGCAACCTGGGGATCCCTAAGGTGATGCTAACAGGCTTTTAGTATGACACAGGGAGTATTTTACACAGGCCTTTCCTCTTACATTTTTGCTATTTTATGTGTTCTTTCAGCCAATATTGCTTGGTTTTGGACATGTGCTGGGCACTAAGAGCAACAGGGTAAGAATAAAGACCTAACCCCTGACCTCAGGTGGCTTACAGGCTCTCTTTGAAACTTCCTGATAACAGGTTGTAAATCCGTTGTATTTCAATTCCAGTGCAATTGAGACCAGCACTGACAAGATATCAGGGCATTTTTCCATACACTTGCTATATTTTGAAGTGAAGCACATTTGTCATTAAATATCATAGAGTTTCATAACCTCAACAAATATGATAAATATTGATGTAGAGTAGAGATTCTTATGCAGCTTTATCCTTAGACTATTCATGGGTGTTAATCCTTCTCAGAGATTTTCACACTTCAACTCTTCTTGTTTTCAGTTGTCATACATAATTCATATAAGAATCTCAAAAGCAGAAAACTGTGAACTAAGAATACCTTAGTAAAATCTCAAGTAGTGAAGGTGGTTATAAATCTGAATTATTATATATATATATATTGCCCCTTTTAATTAAATTTTATTTCTACCCTGATAAGTGTGTAGGATATTCTGGAGAAAAATAAACTCTGTTCCTTAGCTTGGTAAAGTGTCAAGCAGTATCTTTTTATGTTTCTCATAGTATAAAAATTAAGTATCTTTGCCTGTTTTATTGACCATTTTTAGGAGAGATAAGCACTAGGCAATCTGCATTTAATTTGATGACTAAACAAGAAAAAACATTGAGAATCATTTTTTATTTTCACAGTGATTTCAGACTTCTGTAGACATATATATATATATGTACATAAACATATATATGTATGTTTGGAAACATGTAAGTCTGGAAATATGAAACAGAAAATGAAACATATATGAAAGTATTTTACAAAGCAGGGAATAATTTATCTATTGGTTATATGTGTTGTGTACATATAAAGGTTTATTTTAAAATAGCTACATAATATTTGTATATCCTTTTCTTTTAAATTAAGACATGCATTGCAGCCAGCTGTGACCAAAGTGTTTCTATTTAGATATATGGAGTTGGTCTAGTTATGGCTTGTTACATGGCTATAAAAGACTACCTATATACAGAAAGAATTGTCAACAAAACTCTAATAATCTAGTATTGGATTTTTTAGGCAAAAACATGTTTGTAATTTATTTAAGAGTCGACATTGGCATTACTGTCTGTGCATTTGAAGATTGCATGCATTTTCTTCCTTCTCTTCTATCCTCTATTGTAATTGTGAACTGACGCAAAAAGAGGACTGTTTGTTTTCAGAGTTAAAGGGCCCATCTGAGAAAATCAAATCTGCATTTTTATTAAGGAGATATTTTCCATTAAAACGTGATATTTGGGTAACCAAAAAAGGGAAACACTTTACTAATGATTATGATGCTTAAGCATTTCATTGACGAATCCATTTTAAAATGAAAGAAAGTAGACAAGTCTTTATGAGGGAAGTCTTTTTTAAATAAGTCTTTTTTTCTTCTTTCTGGGCTTACAACTAAATTACTTTGCTTTTAGGAACGACCAGTGATGACTGGCCAACCCACATGTTTTCCATCTTTGATCCTGTTTCCCCTTCAGCTGACTGATAGTGACCTACAGGGAGAACAAAGCCATATATTGCTAACGGCAGAACTTCAGGCACCCTAAATCCCTAACTGATGTGAGTAGATACCCTCTACTACTGACCTGGAGCTATGCTCGCTCTTCAAAAAAGACCCTATACTTACATCTAAAACCTATGATCTGCTGTTAGTAAGTTTCAAAGCTGGACTGTACCTACTGGAGGCCAGGGTTTAGGTGTTTAATCTTACTCTGGGCCCTCGGTGCCCCCCATGTACCAGGAACTTGATAGGTTGCAAGCAATACTGGAATATTGGAAAAATGATTTCTTTGGCAAAATTTTATACCATTAATTACATGCAAGACTGGGATTCATTGTATGCATTCTTTGAGATTATATTCTTGGTTTTGTTTACTGCCTGTCCTCTATGATTTTTTTAATTTCAATGTTTCTATGCATTATTTATATAATTCCTTATTTTATAATCATGATAACAGTCAAGAGATTTTCCATGTTTTTACTATTATAACATAATAAAATTGTTGTCCTTTCACTGAGATTGAAGTAAATATTTTATTAGTTCCATTTATTAATTTTTAATTATTATTCCAGAGGGCTCTAGTTTATATATTTTCAATCCTAACCATTTTCTTCTGCAATATTTTTTTTCTAAAATTTGCAAGATTATATTAACCTTTCCTCCCACAGGTAACATAAATATTCACCATAATTCCTTTTGGTTTTCTAAGATCTTATTTTTTATAATTCATTCCCAGTGCACTATTATCTTGTTTGAAAAGATTTTAGTTGACTTCTCCAATATTGGCATAATTTATTATCAGATATCTTCTTTAACCTTAATATGACGTTTCCTTGATTGCATGATGAATGCTTATGTGTAAAATTATTTACTTATGGATATTCTGTTACCATGATTTATCTATTTTTTATTTTTGTCTCTCTTGTCTTACATCAGTGTCAGATTCTAGTTTTTAAAGATAGAAATATATATTTGTGAGTCATATTTATTATTTACAAACATTTAATAAGTTGGAAAGGTAATATGGACCCAGTGATAAATCCATATTTAATGGATAAATTACCCATAATTAATAAATGATGAGTCTGTAAGTTAGAAAAACCAAAAAACAAAAAAAATCAGAAAATTCACTATCTTTAGAGTATTTGACATAGTTAGCTCTGCTATCAAAAACTCTATGCTAGATAATATTATCCTAAGTTTTCCAAGAAAATCTTAAAGAGATTCAGTCTAATGCTTAAGTCTCAGAAAATATTATTTAAAGTATTCATTATACATGATCCATTTAAAATGACATTACTTCCCATCTAATTCACCAAGGCAGGAAAGATATTAATGAGATTATCACTTCTCTTTTGTAACTCACTGATACTATGTAATGACAAAGGAACACTTTGTATTTCCTTGATATTAGATTGTTTAAATTTATTTTTTCATCTTGAGTTTAAAATTGACCCAGACATGGCTCTTAAGCGATCTGAAAGAAAAAGAACATATAGCAACAATGAGCCATAATAAGCATAACCCTCATGGGTGGGCCAATATCTACTTCCTGTTTATTTATTTAGATTACACAAGTTTTCACAAAATCATGGATTTACACTACTCCCATTTATGAAGTCTTCTAAAAAAAAAATTAGTTTCTTGACCTTCCACAATATATTTGCATACATTATTTTATGAATTTTCCAAAAAATTCTTAAAAGGATGAAAATGACTGACTTTCATTCCAATCTAACTTCCCTTGAAGGTATAAGACAAAGATGCTGTTGAAAAAGTGAGAACAGTGGTGTGAAAGAGGAAAAACATAATACCCGGAATTTTCAAATGTTTTTAAAGTCTATCACTTGACTGAAAATTTTTAGAACTAGAACATGATAGAATATCAAAGAAAAGACATACCAAGAATATTTCCATATGTTGTTTCAGAAAATGCACTCAGCCAGCTGAGTAGTCAATGAAAGTACACAAAATGGGTTAGTCATGCAGATAAGGAGAACTTGAGTAAAGTTTTTAAATTGTATCATGGAACTATACATTTGGAACCTAAAAAAAAAAGATTTGGGGCGCCTGGATGGCTCAGTCCTTAAGCATCTGCCTTCAGCTCAGGTCCTGATGCCAGGGTCCTGGGATCGAGCCCCACATAGGGTTCCCTGCTCAGTTGGAAGCCTGCTTCTCCCTCTCCCACTCCCCCTGCTTGTGTTCCTTCTCTTGCTGTGTCTCTGTCAAATAAATAAATAAAATCTTAAAAAAATCATGCATTTTGGGTAGTTTCCTTATGGGACCTAAGCTAAGAAAATGATCAGAAATTCAAAATGTATGAACAAAATGACCATACAAAAATTTGGATAGCAGCAATAAAGAGCCAAACACAGTGGTTTGGATATGCATTTTGACACATCCATTCAATATTATATTGAAATATTTAAGGCTACTGGAACAACCAATGCTGTATCATTTGGTGCAAAAGTGTTCTAAAACCTGTATATGTGCAACATGTAATGTAATAAAGTGATTCTATATATATGTACTCTGAAGAATATGCAGTGTTTACAGTGATTATCTTTGAATGGTGGGATTGTAGGAGGTCTTTGTTTTGTATTTTATGCATCTTCTACACATGCATAAAAAATAAATTGGTATTACTTTATTGTAGACTTAAATAAAAATGAACAATGCAAGCATAGCAATGCTATAAGCCATTCTTAAAAAAATAAAAACTTCAATTCTCTGGAAATTTATAACAAATAATAAGTCCTACCTGAATATAAGTTAACAGTATAACAATATCTGTGTGAGAATATAAGGGAGGACAAACATAATAGATTTTCTCCATAACTCTGACAAGCAAGAGAAAATCTTTATTAAGAAATTAGAAAGATTTCAAAAGAAAATAGAGAAATTAGAAAGATCTGAAATAAACAACCTAATTGTACACATCAAGGAACTAGAAAAAGAAGAACAAATTAAGCCTAAAATTAGCAGAAGGAAGGAAATACTAAAAATCAGAGTAGAAATAAATGAAATAAAGACCAGAGGAACGAAGAAAAGATATAAAAAACTAAAAGATAGATGGTTTTTCCAAAAACAAAAACTAAAATGGGCAAACCTTCAGCTAGACAAAGAAAAAAAGAAAATTCAAATAAAATTAAAAATTAAAAAAGAGACATTACAGTTGATTTTAAAGAAACACGTAGGATCATGAGACTACTATGTCAATGAACTGGAAAATTCAGAAAAAATGGATAAATTCCTAGAAATATACAACCTTCCAAGACTGAATCAGGAAGAAACAGAAAACCTGAACTGACCAATAGTGAGTAAAGAGATTGAATCAGCAACCAAGAAACCTTCCAGTACAGTAATCTCTGGGACCAGATGGCTTCACTGGTGAATCCTGCCAAACATCTGAGAAACTAATTATGAACTCTGATGTATATACAATGTGTTTAGATGGCTCGATACATTCAGACCATTTCTATCTTTAGTATATTTTAAAAATCTTGTAGCAAATTTCCCTGATATAGAGAAATATATTCAAAATAATTTTATTGAGTAGATTACATAAATAGCATTATATATTAGCAAAGTACTTACTGAAGCTGAATTCATGAGCTAGAATTGTGGCATTGACTTTTTAGATATTTTTCACTCTGGTGATTAGTGTGGAGAGTACAAAATCTGTACGGGGGATCACCAGTTTCACCATCCTGTAGGTTATATTTCCCTGGTGAGGGTAGGTTTAAGAAAGGAACAAGGAAAAGAGAAGAGGACTTTAAAGAGCTAGGCTTGTTACATTATGGGGAAGAGTGTTACCAGAGAACAGAAATTCTTAATGTATTGCCCTCCATGTCAATAAATAGCTAAATCTGTCCCAGTGAGGATACTTGCAATATGGAGGATGTATGCATGCACTACAATGGAACACAATGTTTTGTTTCCTTTTTCTACAATGACACCTATATAGTAAATACTGAACAGATGGTATGATCATAAAAAAAGCAACGTGTTTTCAGGAAGAGAAAAAATATTTTTATTTTGTGTTTGAACTATCTTACATTCTAATTTGATTTATATATGAAAAGAAAGACAATAGATCATTTCTAACCACCAAGTGGAGGTTACTGGTCATTAAAACATAGTATATGCTTATTCTGGGCAGCTGTTCTGTTCAGATTATTTAATTCAGTTATGATGAGACATAAATAGTATTTCCAATAATGCTTTTGTTCAGAAAGAAAAATATGGCATAACTTTATGGATATGAGTTGGGCTTCTAATCTTTAATAACTAAAAATATGGAAGCCTGAGAGAAGATTAAGAGCTCATAAATCTGGATAAGAAAGGGGAAAGTTTATCACGTTTTAATATTACATTAGCTATACATATAACTTTATATTCCAATTGCATAGTATAATTTTTTTTTATTTTCTCTATATTATGCCTGAAGGATGTAAAATGATATATATAGCAAATCTATATTAATCAAAAGCCCTTAAAAAAGTAACAAAATTGGGGCTCCTGGGTGGCTCGGTCGTTAAGCAACTGCCTTCAGCTCAGGTCATGGTCCCAAGGTCCTGGGATCGAGTCCCACATCGGGCTCCCTGCTCTGCGGGAAGCCTGCTTCTCCCTCTCCCACTACCCCTGCTTGTGTTCCCTCTCTCACTGTGTGTCTCTCTCTCAAATAAATAAATAAAATCTTTAAAAAAAGTAACAAAATTGCTACATCATTAAATAGGAAAAACAACTTTTTCTTTTTTTTTAATAAACACAATCTAGTTGTTGAACATTCTACTCATTGAAATGAGTTCAAAGACTGGCATTTTGGATAAACTTCCTTTTCCATTAGCAAATTGCAAGCTATTATTCTCAGAGCTATGTGCTTACTTATTCACATAGTCAATAATAAAGAAATAAATTAAGGCAATGCATTTAATTAATAGTTCTGGTCAGCTGTTTTAAAGTCATTTCAGAATATCCTCACAGTTTGATCAGGTTTATTTTTAAAAGATACCTAGGTAACAAAAAAGTATAATCATATTGAGTAGGCATCAGACCTATATGTCAAAATGGAATTAGGTATATTTCTTCCAAACCAACCAAATAAAATATATGTCAACCACATAACATACCACCAGGCCAGGGGGACATATAAGAGAAATTAATGATGTGATGTTTGCTCTCAAGCAGTTTGTAGAACACTTAGGTCATAAAAGAAAAAAAAAGTGAAAAATAATAGTAAATGGAAAAGAGAAGAAATGCAATAAGAACTACTGCAAGCCAAATGAGCCAGATTAAGGATAATGATCAGTGGTAGTCATTGGAATACAGAAAATCTGGTTATCCACAAGATACTTAATGACAAAGAATGATGGAACTGGAATCCGATTAGAAAAGGAATATTCAACTATTACTTTAGGCTTTCTGACTTTGATGGAATCATGGTTCTGTCAATGTTATAAACAGAAAAATCAGAAGATTAATTGCTAGAACAGAAATGATGAAGACCCATGTTTTACTGAGTGCCTTCTCTCTGCTTGACACTGTGCTGTGCTAGAAACATAACATTTTAACCCTTTCCATTCGTGTTGTGCAATTTTATAAATAGAAAATTAAATAATCTGCTTGTGGTGATGCAAATATTAATGTAATCAAGCTTCAAACCAATTTCTGACTGATTCTAAATCTCACTCTCTATACTATATTGTGTTGGTCTCAGAAAAATAAAAGAAGGTATAGTACATATTGCTCTTATTTCAATTATAAAAAATATTCTTAGACTCCAAAGAGGGGTCCTAAATAGTTTATATTTTTAGTACTTTGTTAGAGTAATATAAGCAAAAATCTAGTATTACAAATCTAACAGTGTTATATACTGAATAAGATTAAGGGAAAGAACATGATCATGTGGTAGAGGTCTGTTCATTGCTGGAAATAAAAGATCAGATCAGAGGTTAAGAGTCAGTGTTAGATACATGGAGTCATAAAATTATGAATGATTACCATGAAAGTTGATGAGCTGAACAAGGGAGTAAGAATACTTGGAGAGTAATGAATGGCCAATAAAAGAGCATTGGGGACACCTACAGATGCAAGGCGGCAAGAATAAAAGGGACTAAAAAATGAGACAGAAAGAGGCAAACCAATCAAGCAATAATAAATTATAGTATATATTATAAAAAATAAAATAGTATTTTCCTAAAACAGATACTGCCATGTCCAGTTTTTAAATTTAGAATAAATATAAGTATGGATATTTGAAATTAAATTTGTCAATAAGATAGGATATCCTTTGTTCCAAGATATATGTTAAACATTTTGTTCTTCTACATTGCATTTTTTTAATTTAATATCACAAGAAGAAAATGAAAAAAATTTAAACATAATCAGGTTAATATATAGTAGAGGAAACCCTCTAACTTTTTATCTCAAGTGTTTGAAACTAATACCTTATTACTTTCTCTTTTAAAATGGTATGTGGTCTTCTGGATAAATGACATCAACTGCAAAGATTTAACTGAACAAAATGGAAATGCTAACTTACTTGGCTCATGGGATGCAGTTCATCACGATATTTTTTAGAAATTCTTAGCAGGACAAATAAATTTTAATTTATTTATGTACACTTTAAAAATCATGTTTAAGCTTGAGATGTGTATCAGAACATTAAAAAATATATATATTTGCTCCGCCACACAAGATCAGTTTAGTATTTTAAATAATAGTGAAAACAATCCAATTAGAATTTCTAGGGAAGATAACATTGATAGATAGAGGTAAAACAATTTTTTTTTACATCAAATAATTAAGAATATTGAAAATGGAATGAATCGGTTTTACAGAAAAAGAAAATAGCTTATTGAAGCTTGTGGCATGATCTCATATCCATCTCTAACTGCTAGAGCATATCTTCTTTACTTTCAGATTTTATTCTAAAATATATATTTTAATATGATGATTTTAAGATAAATCAAATTAAAACAAAATATGTTTACTGATTAAATGGAACTCTCACAGAACAAAAAGCAGTAAAATTTCTGATAAGGGGAATGTATAAGGCAACAAATATCCAAAACGCTTGTTTGTAAGTAAATATTTTAAAAACAACCTCATGTAACAATAAACAGTAAATCAGTATTTCATAAAAATGGTTTGTAGTTTCTCATTCATTCCAGAGATAGGGTATAAGGAATTAATGATACACATTTCTTATAAACCTAATTAGAGAAAGAAAAAAAAAATCCAATGCCCCTAACAAAGACTTTGTGGAAACAGATTTGAAATATATTATCAGAGCTTCTTTTCATAGACAAACATGCTGCAACTCTTTGGCTGTCCCCGTTATGCCAATAAGCATTACAAAAATGAGAAAACTGTTTAAGTTAAAAAAAAAATGCAAACATTTGCTCCCTGGCTTCCAAACTACCGTCCTTTGGTGTTTAATAACTATCTTTGTACTAATTAATGAAAGATACAAAGAACAGGTGATATTCTTCTTTTGCCCTGATGGTGGTATTATCTACAAATGTCAGGTGGGGCCAGCGTCATATTTTAAATATGGTGAACAAAATGGATGAGCTCATTTATTTTTGTCATGGCCTTTGTTTTTCTCATTTATATTTTATCCTTACAAGTTACAAAACATAATTTGTTTCTCTAGCATCTGAAATAAGTGTACTTATTACATTGTATTTATACTGCATCTTACCATTTTACTTGGAAAAGTGTTAAATAAAAAAATTAAAAAAAAAATATGTTCAGAGAATGTCAAAAGTGCTAAATCTATCCATTCAGAAAGCCTGAATCTAATGCCTAATAATTGTTTTCAAATGGCCAGAAAAATAAAGATAGCTAGTTACCAATAAAGCAAAGGGACAAATAAAAACAACTGATGGATTCAGTGGTAGAACGTGAATGCTAATTACATTACTTATTAAAATTTACTGTAGTTTTAGGGGTGCCTGGGTGGCTCAGTTGGTTAAGCGACTGCCTTTGGCTCAGGTCATGATCCCAGGGTCCTGGGATGGAGCCCCGCATCAGGCTCCTTGCTCAGCGGAGAGCCTGCTTCTCTCTCTCCCTCTGCATGCTGCTCTGCCTACTTGTGCTCTCTATCTCTGTGTCAAATAAATAAGTAAAATCTTAAAAAAAATAAAAAAATAAAATTTACTGTAGTTTTAAATACGAAAAATATAGTTTAGGGAAGAACATAATGGGATATCTCTGCATATCTGCCAGGATGACTAAAATTAGCAAGATTAACAATAACAAGAGTAACTCTCATACAATGATGCGGGAGTGTAAATTAGTACAACTACTTTGGAAAGGCATTAGGGTGTATTTATTAATGTTGAACATTACCCTATAACAGAGCATTTCACTCCTACCATATACCCAGTAAAAGGTACACATATGTCTTCCCAGATTTCAAATATAAGAATGTTCTTAGTTGTATTATTTTTAATAGTAACTGTAAACAGCCAAATGCCCTTGAGTAGAATGGATAACTCATAGTATATTCATACAATGGAATAATCTATAGTAATAAAGTGAAAAAAAATTTAAAAACCTACTGATTCAATCAACAAAATGAATTGTACAAAAGTAATGTTGAGAAGCCAAATACAATAGAACTATGCTGTATGATTCTAGTTATATAAAGTACACAGATGAAATTAATCTATATGGTAAGGCATCAGGAGGAAAAAAGTTTACATCTGGGGAAGAGGGAGGGGTTGTGAAGGTATACAAGGAAGGTTTCTGGAATACAGGTAATACTCTATTTTATATAGTATAAGTATGTCCAATCTGCAGTAGTTATTTATGTGTATGTACATGACTTATGCAGTATCTTCTATGTATACTTGAATTAAATGTTTTTAAAAGCTTACTTCTAAAAGCCTAACTTGTTTCAATTATAGTCTATATTTGTCTTTGGATATATTCTGGGCTATGTGCCAGGCAATATTTTAAATATCGTTGAACCAAAGGTGAATGGAAAACAAGATCTTGGTTCAAGGAGGGTTTACTTCCTAGTTGGAGGTGGAAAAAAAAAAAAAAAGGAGTAAGTTGGGCGCCTGGGTGGCTCAGTCGTTAAGCGTCTGCCTTCCGCTCAGGTCATGATCCCAGGGTCCTGGGATCGAGTCCCACATCGGTCTCCCTGCTGGGCGGGAAGCCTGCTTCTCCCTCTCCCACTCCCCCTGCTTGTGTTCCTGCTCTCGCTATTTCTCTCTCTGTCAAATAAATAAATAAAAAAATCTTAAAAAAAAAAGGAGTAAGTTAATAAATAGTATCATTGAAGAGCATGAGAAAATATGTGAGTATAGCAGCTACTTTAGGATTATTTAAGGGCATTATTTTTAATTGGATGAGATTAAACACAAAAGATAAAGGTGTAGCCATAGGAAAATAGTAGAGAAGGGCATTTCAGACAAAAGGAATAACAAGTTCAAATGCCCCCAAGGAAGGCTCAACATATATGAGGAGGGGAAAGCATTAAAGTATAATTTGGTGGGTATAAGTGAGGATCAAGTTGGAGAGGGAGGCTGTGTGAAGTCATATAGGATTTTAGAGGCCCTGACAAGAACATATAGTCTTTTATTGTACATAAATTTGAGACTCATTGAAGGGTTTTGAAAGAGAAGAGCAACACTGCTGATTTATATTTTTAAGAAGTTTCTGCTAGCTGGTATATCGTAAAGGATTTAAGGACAGCATCTGCTGATGAAAGCAAATGAGAGGAAACCTTTATAGAAGGGGTCACGGTGATTTGAATTAGTGTGATGCCAGCAGATATGAAAGTCGTGAACACATATTAAATATATTTTAGGGCTACAATATATAGAACTCGGTATATGGACTATGTAGAATTTGATTAGTTAAGAAGGGATAATATGATGATGCAACCGATTCAGAGGAAGAGTCAGTGGGTCTAGGGCGGGAATCCTGAGAAATGGGTATGGATAATAACAAGAATGCTCTTTCACTCTAACTTGAGCAGAGAAAAGGGATTAGAACTTAGATACCAGTTTACATGTAGATTTGGTAGTGACATGAGATAGTCAGTGTCCCACTGATTTTAGAAAGCTTTAGAATTGTAACATGAGGCAAGGCCATCAGATCCACAGTCAAGGGGGTAAGGAGGATGAATGGTGGAGAGGTACAAAAAATGGAAGAAGACAGGGCATGCTCCACTGTGATTCAGCTACTATGAAGTGTGCCCCATTGGACAAGTCTGTGAATTTGTATGACTTCAGTTTACTCCCATAAACAATGAAGTTAATACCTGCCCAACATCCAGAGGTCCCAGAAAAGACTTCCAGTTAGCATGGCTAACTACACACATACAAATAAATTATAAATGATAACTTATATAACAATAAATGTAAATAAATCAATAAGTTAATTGAAATATGAGTTCAAAGTATACATTAGGTAATTTCTCTCAACTTTTTCAGTATATCAAGTCTCTATAAAAAATTACATGAAATTCATCTTTTTTTATCCAATGAAACATATTTTGCCAGAATGTGCTTTTACATTTTATAAAATTGTTATATTTCTAATGCAGTAATTTTTTAATGAAATGCAATAAATTGGAGAAAATGTACTGTATTGGGTGAAAAATTAATATGCAGAAAAGTAAATTGAGGAGTTTCCAGGAGAAGTGTGCACTTTGATAAACATCTGAAAAGCAAGCTCTGAGTTAGTATTTACATAGAGCAGAAAGATCAATAACAATTAAACACAATCTGAGGTGAAGCAATTGTTATTTTAAATATTTCATGTTGTTTAGAAAATCAAAATTTTATAAAGAATGTTCTTTTGTTGTGATAAGTTAGAGACATAAACATGTATTAGCTAAGAATAAACTACTATTGTAGAGTTTATTGATTAGAACAATCTAGCCTTTTCATTGAGTTAATGTGTTGCTTTTTCATTTTAAATGTTTGGCATTTCCTTTAGTAAAGAATGGGTATCATTTCCAGGATGCTGACAGAGTGTCCTAGTTTATTTCTTTCTGAAAGCCACAATTTTACACTTGGAAGAGTCAGCAATTCCATGTTAATACCAAATTTGTGTTAAAAATACCTTTTTGCATACACATGAAATTCTCCTTAGCACTGGACTGAAAATAGAGTGAGTTTCTTTCTCAGGGAGAAACAAGCTATTCCCAACTGCTATGTATCTCCAGAGTCACACAGGAGATGTCTTCGAAGTTGGTGAGAACATCTCATCTGAAAGGGTGATTCATGCCTTGACTATTTCAAACCAGTGATACTCATATACTACTGATTGTCATCTCCTGAGTTTTTCTTTTTATTACTCAAGTGAGTAATAAATGGATCAAAGTCAATTTTTTCCTTAATGAAATGTCCAGAAATTCTGTTTAAAAGCCCTGAAACAAATAATTTTAAATTTCACTTTATATAATGCATTCAATAAATCCAGGGGCAAAAAAAGTCATGAGATATCCTAGACAACACAAAATGTCACAGATTTCAGCAACCTACATAATTATAGGAGAAAGAATTGAAAAAAAAGATAATACATTTTGTGCATGCACATAAGTATCATATATTATATATTATTCTCTGCATATTTATATACATTTACATTTACTAAAAACTTGTTGCTTCAGCATTTTAGAGTATAGAGTGGGCACAGAAGTCAAGCAATACTCATGACCTTTAAACTGTCTTGAAAAGGGACCTAACTGATGATTGTCACCAAACATTTCTGGGAAGGAGTGTAGACTTAGTTTCTAGTATTTTGAAGGGTTTCAGAAAAACAGATGGCTATAACATTCAGGTGTATTCTTAAAAGTCACATAAGGTGACTTTGGAGAAAGAGGTGAATGAGGACTGGAACATAGTGAGGAGACTGATTTCAGACTGGTAGAATAAAGAATGGCAGAGGGAAGAAAGAGGATGTTTAGAAATTAATAATAATAATAATAATAATAATAATAATAATAATAATAATAATAATTTTTAAAAGAGTTGAAAATAGGAAAACAGAAGGAACCGTTGCTGTGGACTGAAGCATGTACCTCCAAAATTCCTATATAGAAACCCTAACCCCCAGTGCGATGGAACTTGGAGAAGGGCCTTTGGGTAGGCAATTTGGTTTAGGTAAAGTCATGAGGGTAAGGCCCTCATATGAGAATAATGTCCTGATCAAAAGTGACACCTGAGAGCTTGCTTTCTGCCATATGAGGACACAGCAAGGGCCAGCTGTAAGCAGGAAGAGAGAAGAGAGCATTCACCAGGAAACTGAATGGGCCAGCACCTTGATCTTGGACTTACTAGCCTCTACAACTATGAAAGATAAATTCCTATTGTTTAAGATACACAGTCCTTGGGATTTCATTATGGCTGCCCAAGCTAGTCAACTGACATAGGATCAAATGAAAATTTGGAGGGATAAGATTGAAGAGGGACAAAAGAGAAAAATGATGCAATGTGGTGGGACATAAACACAGAAGCAGGGATGAAAACAAATTAATCCAGAGACAATAAAGACAAGGAAGAATCAGACTGATGTAACTGATGTGTAGAGATTTTAGTGATCCAGTTTTATGTAAAAATGCACAGTAAAATAACATAACACATTTACATTAAAAATTAGAAAAAAGTCTATGCCTGTATTATATCTATATGCTTATATAAGTTCACATATATATGTTCACACATATTTTATAGATGTATAAAGAAAGGTATACATGGATAAAAATTCTAATTTTTGGATATTTCAGCTGAGTAGGCATTGAAGAAAGGGAAATGGGGGTTGTTAACCTTATCATTTGACTTGTTATAATGAGCACCTACCATTTAAAAGATTAATAGAATGGGGGCGCCTGGGTGGCTCAGTTGGTTAAGCGACTGCCTTCGGCTCAGGTCATGATCCTGGAGTCCCGGGATTGAGTCCCGCATCGGGCTTCCTGCTCGGCAGGGAGTCTGCTTCTCCCTCTGACCCTCCCCCCTCTCATGCTCTTTGTCTCTCATTCTCTCTCTCTCAAATAAATAAATAAAATCTTAAAAAAAAAGATTAATAGAATGAATATAAATCAGAAAAGCAAAACATGTAAGAAGAAAATGAAATGTCACTTGATTATGTGCCAGGGATTGATGCATGACACAGAGTTGGTTCTGTCCCTAGGCGGCCAGCCAGGGATTTTGGAAGCAGATCATGGAACATGGATCAAGAGTATGGAAGCTCAGATGAACAATTTGTTCCAGTGCCTCCAACATCACCAGCCAGCCAGATTAGGGAAGACAGGTGTGCATTACTCATTTGGGTTTTCCTCCTGCCCTGGAATGGTTCACATGCAGGTGGGCAGGTCTACTGTCACTATTAGAACCATGTGCTGAATAGGGCTTTTGTAACCAGGTATGAGCAAATGATATATCTGGGACATTTCAAAGACTGAAATAAAATTGTAATTAGCCAAATACTGCTAGAAGATTTGCTTTGCTACATTCTTTTAGTTTCTATACACTTGAAATATGCACAACATTTCTCCATGAACATTCACCTGAATGTTATGCTTTAAACATGAGGAAGAGCCATTCAGAATGGGAGGCTAAATAACTTTTCTCCTGTTTAAGAGTCATCTCATTCACTTATTTAAAAATAGTTAGATCACAGGGGTTCTCCAGGAGGCCCAATCAGTTAAGTATCTGACTCTTGGTTTCAGCTCAGGTCATTATCTCAGGGTCATGAGATTGAGCCCCACATGGGGCTCCATGCTCAGTGGGAGTCTACTTGAGATTCTCTCTCTCTTCCTCTCCCTCTGCCCTTTACCCATTTGCACACTCTTTCGCTCTCTAAAATAATAAATCTTAAAAAATAGTTAGACCATTGAAAGAACACAGATTTCTATATTCTCATTCTAAATTCATCTTTCTTAATCATACCAGGTTATATATCTTTATACCCTCTAAACTACTGAATGGCGTATCATAATGAAATTTGCTTTTTATAAAATGGTATTGCTCAAAAGTTGAATATTTCCTACTGTAAAAGTGAAAAGGGGAAAGGTGGTTTATACATTATACATTGCTATATATTCTATTGCTTAATTTGTAAGTTGATGCTTGCATTGTTACATAAATGAATAATCTACCTAAAAGAGCTATAGAAAAGAATTTGACACTCTTTAAGTCATATTCGGACACAAGAACTAGAAGTCCAATACACTCAGTAATAGAAGTACAATGTACTTACTGGGGACAAGAATGTACACATTAGGTAAGATACATTGTTTTCTTTCATTAGGGTATAATTATACTTTACATTCCATTTTAGAAAACATCTTTCAGGGTTGATATCATGATTTTTTTCCAACAATTTTTAATGTTGAACAATATAACAATATCAGGTTAATGGTATAATTATTATATATTCAATAATATTCTATATCTTTATGCTCAAAAAATTAAGATGATTTGTTTATAAAAGGCGGAACTTAAAACACCTCCTTATGCTAGGTAGCTGTATCAGTTTCCTATTGCTACTGTAACAAAATACCACAAATTTAGTAGCTTCACATCACAGCATCACAAAGTTGTTATCTTATGGTTCTGTATGTAGATAAAGGAGTCTGAGATGGGTCAAGTCAGTCGTCTGAAATGAGTCACAACTGCATTAAAATCAAAGTGTCTTTCATGTCTGCCTTCCTTTCTAAAGGCAATAGAGGAGAATCCTTGCCTCCCCCAGTTTCTAGTGGTTTCCCAAAGCACTTAGTGCTTGGCCCTCTTCCTCCATATTCCAACCCAGCAACATCAGAGTTGAGTTCTTCCCACATATCATCATTCTGACCTTCTGTATGCCTCCTTTTCCCACCTTTAGTACCCTGTGATTACCATGAGCTCACCTGGATCCTCCAGGATCAGCTCCCTGTTTTAGATTAGCTGATTAGCAACCTTAATTCCATCTACATTCTTAATCTACCTCTGCCACCCAATATAATCACAGGTTCCAGGAATTCGGACCTGGATATCTTTGGGAACCATTATTCTGCCCACTACATTAGCCTTCAATGTGGTCACACACAACACTTAAACAAGCCTTTAAATTGTTCAAACTCTTTTTGTTACTTCTCTCACAAAACTGAGTTGCAGAAGTTAAAGCACTTAATTCATCTAAGATTATAAATATTCTAAGTGAAGTTTTGTTAATAAAGCGCTGGTTAATCAAGCTGATTATCATCTGTTTCGATTAAGTAACAGAATGTGATCATAAAGTCATAGGGTTGTGTGTGTGAATTTGTGTGCATGTGCATGTGTGTGTCTTGGAATAGTTGCTGAAAGAATGCTTTCATTGGTGTGAGCGTTGTTGATAAAATCTACTAATATAGTAATCCTGCATATTTGTTTAAAGATCAATTTCATTATTTTATAGTCACCTCATACCTACAGTTGAAACTATAGATTCATATCTTGGTTTTTTATATATTTCTCCTGCACATCAAAGGACATAAATCATGAGCAGGATAGCAACACAAAAACATACAGTTCCTTAATTTTAATATTGGCTATGGGAGACTTCTTACCTACTTTTTAAAATATTTTTAGAGTAATTTTGGGTTAGAAAAAAGCAAAATATTCAACCATTAGTAAATTAGATATATTTTATATTACATATTTGTCAAATCAAAAAAGCAATAATTGTAACATCATGCTTTAAAGCCAATAAAAATATTAAAAGATAGAACTATATTAATGAACACTGAAATCTAGAGATGATTAAAGCAATGATTTTGTGCCAATATTAATTTTTATGGCCTCAAGAAACCAATTGTGCTGGTTTTTATTTTTCCAACCTATCTGTGTTGGGTTGCGCCAGCTTCTGGCCTTATGTTTTTCATCTTTTCATTCACATCCAATCTCTTCATTTTAAATTCAATCTATGAGGGATGGCTTCTGATTTCCTACCTCCAGCTGACAACTCTTCTCTGAATCCTACACCTCTGTATTCAACTGACTCCATGCCATCCCTACTTAGACATTTATATCTAAAAATATATAGGGGCCCCCTGGGTGGCTCAGTCAGTTGAGTTTCTGACTCAGTCTCTGCTCAAATCTTGATCTTGGGGTTGTGGGTTTGGGCCCCCCCCCATTGGATTCCATGCTGGGCATGGAGCCTACTTAAAAAACAAAACAAAAAACCTGAAAAAATATACAAAACTTGGTTCTTCATATCTAACTGCCTGTCCTCCTTCCCCTGCCAAACTTTGTTCTGCCCAATTCTTTCCCTCCCCCTTCCCCCTCCTTCTTCCTCCTCATCGTCCTTCTTCATCCTCCCCTTCCCATTCCCCTTCTCCTCCTCCTCCTCCCCCTCCTCCTCCTTCTTCTTCTTCAGTTTATTTATTTAAGTAATCTCTACACCCAATGTGGGACTCGACCTCATGACCCTGAAATCAAGAGCCACAAGTTCTTTCGACTGAGCCAGCCAGGTGCTCCCCAACTACATCCTTCTAATTGCTCAGGATGCAGCAAACAAAATTTATCCTTTAGCCTCACTGTCCCCCACCAGCCCAAATATCCTGTATAATGCCAAGTCCTGTCAGCTTTAATTTCAAGATATACCTCTTTTACCCACCTCCATTGCTTTCACTCTGCAGCAAGTCACCATTTTTTCTCCTCCAAATTACTGAAATAATTCCACAACTATCCTGTTCTGTCCTAGCTCCTCTTCGGTCTAATTGCAACCCCATGGCAAGACTTCCTTGCTGACACATGGCTGATTAGTAACCTTAATCCTATCTGTAGCCTTCATCTTCTATTACCACCTAACATAACAGACATCAGATTAAGTCATTTCTCTCATCAGAAACATCTAAGATTACTACCCCAAATCTCCTAGGAAAAATACAAAGTCCTTACACTAATCTATAGTATCTACACATGATCTGGTTTCCATTATCTCTTAATGGTATTGTCCTTCTATGATTCACTTCTGTTCCTTCATTCCAGCTATGCTGGCCTTCTTGCTATTCTTCCATAGGCTGTGCATATTCCTCTCCACTTCTGTACCTTCTTTCGTGCTCTCCGGAATATGGCTTATTATATATCAATATTGTCCATAACCATACTTCCTCCAAGGCTTTATTCAAAGTCACCTTCTTAATGAGGGCTTACAAGCCATAATAGCTAAAATATAAACTACCATCTATTTCTTCAAAACTTTTATTCCAGGGTGCCTGGGTGGCTCAGTTGGTTAAGTGACTGCCTTCGGCTCAAGTCATGATCCCGGAGTCCTGGGATCGAGTCCCACATCGGGCTCCTGGCTCAGCTGGGAGCCTGCTTCCCCCTCTGACCCTCTCGCCTGCATGCTGTTTCTCACTCTCTCTCTCTCCCTCTCTCTCAAATAAATAAATAAAATCTTAAAAAAAACACTTTTATTCCATATCCCACTTAATAATGGTATTTTCTACAAGTAATACATGATTTCCCTTGTATATCATCACTCTTCCCAAATAGAATGTAATCCCCATGTTAATTTAATATTTAATAAAGTATAATCTAATATTTGATATGACTACTTTTGCTTTAAAAATATGATAAAAATCATCTAAAAGTAGAATTTCAATCACAGAATTGAAAATCTTACTGAATAGTCTTTTGGAACTGTTTTACTTCCCAATCAGTAATACAGGGCTTTCTCATCTATTGGTAAGTTGAACTGAACCAATCAGCCAATAAGCAGGTTCTCTATAAAACCAAAAAATTGCATAAAGCTAAAATAATTTGTTTATATTTTCATGGCTCATTTAAATTATATCACATTGAAGTTGAAGATACTAATTATACATGTTTAAAAATATAAACAGTACAGAAAAATTGGGAGATACACATTTTTGTCTCAATATATTATCTAAGAGAATGGATTTACTTGATGGCCTTTTAAAAATCATTTTATATAAAGTTTTATATTAAGCTTAATATTCAAGTTCCATCAATTTATCATTATTTAGATTGATTTGAATTCTTATGTTTAACTTCTTGAGTTATTTCTTCATTTTTTGATACTTTGAATTGTTTTTTAGTGGTTTATTCCCACAAGTCACATGTCAGGAAGTCTGCTTTTTCCCATCTCTGGCCATGGATTGAAAATTGCTTTTCAAAACTGGTATGTTAATTTTCACTTCCACAAGGGATAACTGTAAATAAAATTTTATCACACCTTTGCTAACACTGGTTTCAAAAATTATTTGTAATATGATGATTTAATAGGTTAAAATGGCATTCAGTCTTCATTTAAATCCCACTGATAACTGTGAGCTTAACCTACACATATTTTTATTTAAAATACTTTTGTTATCAGGTAGACTGACTGAAAATAATTGGATCAAGTGAACTTGCCAGTCACATCAGATTGTGCATAGTTATATATGTCATATATATTGTCCCAAAGGCATAAAATACAATGAAAATAAATATCTATTTGAAGATCCTTATGGTCATCTAAACATAAGTGAAATCGAAGTGATAGTGAATTCCCCTTTTCCAGTAGAGGCATCTGCAAAGTCCAAATTCATTTTACTGGCAATTCATCTATCATATCCCATGCAGTGTGAGTAATATTGGATAAGGCATAGTCTAGGGGAGCTCAGATAAGTGAAATATTTGCTTTATTCAGTATTTCACTCAAATACTTGTAGGGATTGAACTTTGTTCATTTTATTCTCTGCTTACTAAGAAGTTTCCTAAATTGATGTAGCCATGCAGTGTAGAATTTAACATACCAGAATTTTCTGGTATCTAGGAAGCAATACCCACACATGTCAGGATACACTAAAGTGAATGTTCTTATACCTGTTCCTACATTTCCCTGAAGTCCATTTATTTTCCTGGAAATCTCTTTCTGGAACATGTACCACACTTAAAAGTCAAAACACTATCAGCAATGATAGAGATGCTCAATTATTTAATTTGTGTTGGCCTTCTCTTTACTATTAAAAAAAAAAAAAACATTTTAATAGAGGATTACTTAAATGAATGGTAGTAAATCTATGCAATCGTCAAAATGTCCACCACTCACTATGTCAGGGGCATCGCCAATCTGAAATCACCCTGGCATAATAAGAAGAGAAAGTTGTAAAACAAATGTGTGTTCCTAACATTGAACTAGAGTTAAATGTCAGATCTGTGAATAATGGTGTACTGGATTCTTGCTAAATATTCATGAATTCTCTATAACCTCACATGGAAGAGTGAACATGCTATAAAATTAGTTGGGTATAACACTGAGCTGTGTTTACTTTATCTGTATGCATATGCTCATATGAATGCATACATTTGTGTACGCCTGCATCTTTAACTTTAAATCTATATTTTATAATTATATCTATATTAATCTATTTATTAAAAATCATTTTGAAAATATATACCAAATTGGTACTAATGGTTAAACGGTTCTTGTTGAAGAGGAAATTTCAAAGTACATTCTAGGTTTCACATTTCTGTATTTTTAAAATTATAAATGTAGATAATATGGGAAAAATGGAAATGAGAGAAAAATTAGGTTTATCTATATCTTAAATCACATTCCAAAATGAAGATGTTTTATTTCATCCATAAAAAAGAAATAAGAACAATGCCTTTTGTACAAATAAGCAGAGGGGGAAAAAAGAGAGAGAGAGAGAGAGAGAGAGAGATTGTCAAGCTAAGAAACAGACTTGTAGCTACTGAGAACAAACTGATGGTCATGGGGGGGATGGGTGAAATAGATGATGGGGATTAAGGAGGGCACTAGTGATGAGCAAAGGCTGTTTTATGGAAGTGTTGAATCACTATATTGTACACCTGAAACTAACATTACACTGTATGTTAACTAACTGGAATTTAAATAAAAACAAAACAAAAAATGCTGCCATTTCTTATAAATAATTTTTAACCACTAAAGCTGGAAGATTTAGCAGGCTGAGTCAATTCTCATCAAACAAATCACCAGAGACATTGACTCTACGATAATTTATCAACAGTGGTGTAGATCTTAACAAATTGAAAGCCATTTTAACACCTTATATTGTTTGGTTCTCATGCCTATTCTTACCCTTTGGCAGAGGAGGAAAAATGGCCTATATACAAGGGACTTTTGACACAAATAATCCAGGTCAGGATCAAGTTCTGCCATGTCTTCAAATCATTAAGCTCATTTTTTTTTTATTGTGCTATACATTACCACCAACTAAGAAGTATGCATTTAAAATCAAAATGTTGGGGCGCCTGGGTGGCTCAGTCGGTTAAACGGCTGCCTTCGGCTCAGGTCATGATCCCAGAGTCCTGGGATCGAGCCCCGCATCGGACTCCCTGTTCAGCGGAGAGCCTGCTTCTCCCTCTCTCTCTGCCTGCCTCTCTGCCTACTTGTGCTCTCTATCTCTCTGTCAAATAAATAAATAAAATCTTTAAAAATAAATAAATAAATAAAAATAAATAAATAAATAAAATCAAAATGTTTTCCTTTTACTTCTGGAGACTTTGAACATTATAAACTACTCCAAACACATGGAATTACTAGAGTAAACACCCATTCCTGACATTCTAAACATACTCAAAAAAAAAAGAAAAAAATAACAAAAGCTATTATAAAATAGAAAGAATCGATATCTTTCATTTACTTATTATTTATATTAAAGACTCATCTGAAAAAAAAATTGAAGTGAAATGTGTCTTCAGCCTTCGCATCTACATTTTCTTTTTCCCATTTTTTTAAAATTTCCTCTTGGTCCTACAAATGATAATATATGATAATACAGGCCAGTCTCTCAGTTTATAGAAAAAAGAATACTGATAAGCTCTCCCACAGTCTGTGTTAGGGACCTAATGAAATACCAGTTGAAATTCATCCAAAGCAAGAGAAGGGGGTCATCACAGAGCACCCAAACTGAACTGTATGTGAGCAGTTGTCTACTCGAACCATGTGTTGTATGACCCTTTTCTGCACACAATCTTTGATTTTTACTACAGCAGTGGTTTTCAGCAGGAGAGGGGTGCTAGTTCCCCCCCCCCCAAGGAACTAGTTAACAATGCCTGCAGATATTTTTGGTTGTCACAATTTGGGAATGCTGCTACTGGCATCTTGTGGGTAGAAAACAGGGATGCTGCTAGGCATCCTACAAAACACAAAGGTATTCATTAAGCGAATTAAAAAGTTTGAAGTCCTCTACTTATTAAGAAAAAAAAAAAGCAAAACAACATCTTACACACTTACTGTGTTTAATCTCTCAACTTCTCTCACTTTTCACTTGACTACACGGCATCGAAAACAGGGATTTGAGATAAATAAATATTTTCAGGTCAATAAGTTCAGTATGTTTTATTCTAGACTTACTGACAGGTACATGCATGTTCAGATTCTAAAAGATGATTAAATCAGATTGCAAATACATCAGGTACACCTCAAACTTCTAATCATCAAGCCAAATACAGGACAAGTGGGACACACACCTGTGAACATGTGGTTTCTATTCATCAGACCACAAAAATCAACGCAAAGCACAATGATACTTATATGAGCCAATAAAAAAGTACTATTTACTATATATAGCACCTTTCATCTAAAGAATTTATAAAGTTGGACTGACTCATTCATTCTCATAATTCCCTTATATCCATCTGAAAAATAGGGCATCAGGAGGAATAATTTCCAATTGCCCAATGTATAGATTTTACTCGAGCACCGGTTTTATTGACCATGTTCTCAACTGCTGTAGCCAATTATATCCAACATGCACTAGACAGAGTTACAGCTAGAGCTTTCCAGCTCTTACCTTCATTCTACTATTATATTTTCCTTTACTCTTGGGTTATCTTCATTTGGACACTTCTGTTGCATCTAAAACAGTAAATCCTTATTTTCTACCTCTGATTCTTGTCAGGGAATCAAACTTGACCATTGGTATCATTTTTGTTTGTTTTGTTTTTTCCCTCCTTAAGTTAGCTATCTCTGTGAAAATCATCAGTATTATGGTTTATAAAATCCTTATCCAGCAAGGCATTAAATGAATGCCTTATTAAGTGAATAAATGTATTGACCTACACTGGGTTAATTCATTATCAAGAAATCCAGAATTAAACATCTAACAGGAGGCTTGAAAGAAACTGAAATGATGATAGGTGCTTGGACCACAGGGTTAGACGACAGAACTAATTCTCTACTAGTATCATATCCTGCTTTCCCCTCCCACATCCAACAAGGCACACGCGAGATCTAATCTGGACCTCAAACTCTTGATTTAGAATATTTTCTCTGGTAAGACAAGTCCACTAAAATAGAAGAGAGCAATTACTGCATAAGGAAAGCCCCCTGCTTTGAAAAATCTGTGGGTGATCCCAGAGTGGAAAATAAAGATTCCAAAACACTGTGAGAGCTTGTGGTTATTATTTTTTTTTTTGGCTGCATAATAAAATCTTTCTCTGATCTGTATCTCTCAGTTCAAAGCAGTGATACCATCACCTGAGCAAATGGAAGACCATCATAATTTTAGCTAAGAATTTTATTTTAGTATTTCTTGACATCCAGCAGGGAAATAGCAAGGAACATTTACTCTTGATTAATCTGAAAGTTCATTAAGTACCACAGGCATTAATATAAGGAAAAACTATAATAACTAGCTAATAAAATTGTATTTTTTCACCTGTTACATGACAGGTTTTCCTAGTTCCACATCTGCACGCACAACACACACACACACACACACACACAGGCATACAAACATGCATAAGGCATAATTTTGCCTTGAATTTTAGACACGAAAATTAATACAAAATAATTGTTATTCCCACATTCAGACAAATCAGGT
The DNA here is from genome assembly GCF_002201575.2 of Neomonachus schauinslandi. NCBI lineage: Eukaryota > Metazoa > Chordata > Mammalia > Carnivora > Phocidae > Neomonachus > Neomonachus schauinslandi. The sequence continues at coordinate 135,134,816 of NC_058409.1, read as the reverse complement.
TCAAGAAGTTAAGAAAGGGAAATGAATCAGAGTTAACAAACATAAGGGCATATGCTAAATAAAGTGTGTTGCTGATCACAGGAGCCTAATTCTTTTTTATGCATCATTTATAGTGCCCTTTAAGAGAAGTAAAAGTTTCATCTTAAGCTTTAATAAGCACTTATGGAAGCGATTCATGGGAAAAAAAAAAAAAAGAATGAAAGAGAGAAAAGAGAAAATGAGCTTTGTTCGGCTGCAGCTTCAGTACTCAGCTATCATGTAATTTTAGAGGATATTGGAAAGGCAATAATTAAAAAGCACTACCAAAATTTCAGTTTCAACGTCCCTGTTTCTCTTCTGACAATGCTCTCTCTCACTTTTATAACTAGACATACATGGCAGCTCAATTTGATGCCATCACTACTCAAATGTGCCTTGCAGACTACCCTTCCAACTTCTTCAGAGGCAGGGCAGATAACAGCATATCCACAGATCAACATAAACAGACACCCAGTGGGGTTATTAGACTCACATTCCATAGGCTCTCTAGCAACATTCCTGGATAAGAAATTAAAAAATAATAATAATAATAATGTATTCGAGTCATAAGGCTTACGAAGCATTAGATACAACTTTCCCATTCACCCTAGATCCTGTGAAACCAATCCGAGAGGAGGATTTCACCAAATATTGTTTTGACTCAGAACCGGGTAAGCAGCCCCATTGTACAAAAAATATTAATGTCACTACACAATAAAGTGTCATTTATTGAAGCCTTACCTTAGCTGACTTGCCCTAACTGGTGGAAAGGAACTTAATTTATGAGAAGCAAAGAGGGGACTTTCCCAGTGCTCACGGCACAGCTGCTCCCGTCCTTGGAGAGCCCCAGACTCAGCTCGGCGGCGCTCCTGCGAGCCCCGGGCTCCGCGGCTCGGTCTTCTGCAGCTCCGGAGCGCGCCTCTGATTGGCTGGCAGAGCCTGTCCGCCTGATCCTCTCCTCTCCGTCTCTCCTCCTTCCTCTCCTCCCTGGCTCTCCGGCCGCTGCCTTTCCCTTCTGCCTCCTTCTTTCCGCCCCCCCCCCCCTCGTGCATACTTTGGGGCTGCACAAATTCTGTAGCACACAGAATGGACACCTTTTAGCCTCCTCTGCAAGGTCATGTAGAAAGCAATGCCATTAATTAAAAAAAAAAAAAAATTAAAACCCTGGATCAACAGCATCATCCTTAGCATCACAGCTCTTGAAAAATGACAGGACTCCGTGACTGTTTAGACCATCCGTTCTCTGCAGGGAGGGAAAACTGGGGGGCCAGAAGGGGTTTGACTGTCAGATGGAGTGGGAGTAGACGTCGGGAGGGAACGGGAGAAAAAGCAGGCAGGACAGGCACTGATGTGGCAGGCTGGTAATAAATTTTCCTATTTCCGTGCAAAGTCGTCACAGCCTGCTAAACATTCAACTGCTGGCTCATTCATCAGTGATCCGTAGTCCGCTGGTAGCTGTGAGATTTAGCTTGAGTGATGCCCTTTAATGTCTTACCCCAAAGTACTCCTGGCATGGAGGGTTTATATGAGACAGAGCTTTCCCTTGGAGGTCAGCACTGTATTTGTAAAGATGAATAGGAACTGCAAAGCCTTGCCTACCCCCTTTTGCTTGCACCAGGCAAACGCTCCCTCACACACAAACTTCTCACCTCTCATCACTCCAGAGTACATTAAAACGATTTGTAATGTACACAGATACTGATAACAAGGATTTGGGGCCTGACTGGCAGTATTCAAAATTGATGTGAAATAACTTCAGCACTTTCCCCCAGCACAAAGTCACTCACATTCGCTCATTAAGAACATCAAGCATCCCTACTCAAAGTAGTGTAGCAAACAAGCATAGGAGTTTATCTAAATTGAATGGTTATTCCGAGGGTCACTTTGCAGATATATCAAGAATTCCAAAAGACCCTCAGTCATTGCAACCACTAAGAGATCAGTTTAACTCACTCCAGTCCTATAAACACTCAGGTTCAGAGATTCAAAGGAACAAAGATTTAAGGGAAAAGCAGTGGGATGGAGGGGATAGACCCTTTAAAATCCAGAAGACATGGATTCAAATTCTGATTCAGACTTTCTTCTATACCTGAATGTGTATAAGCTGTTTTGCTTCTAAGACTCAGGATGATTCTTTTTAAAATCTAGAAAGCAATCTTCACTTCTTAGTGAAGATTAAATGAAAATCTGTACAATTGTGTTTAATCTATGATAAACTTTTAATAAAGGTTAGTTAATGTCTAATTATCTCCTTCTTTTCTTCTGCTTCCAGAAAGGTCAGAGAGGTTGAGAAGATAAGTGGTATTTCCAAGAAATTGATAGGGCTTAAACTGAGATGTTTTGAATCAACTAGTTATATTTTATTATTTTTTATTTAGCTTGAGTGATGTGAAATGTGAAGGGATTTAATTTGGTTTGGGGTTTTGATATGACAAAACAAACTAACAGAAACAATGAAAAAAGCACCTGCATTGGATTATTTCCGAATATGAAAGAATTATGCATTTAAGTGAAAAGTTATTCCTAGGTAAGATGTTAGAAGTCATTTATGACTTGAAAATTGCCAAAAACTAAACTCTCAGGGAAAAATGGAACAGAAGCAATAGCATCAGAATAATGAGCCAATGTTGTTTTATGTTTTGTATATCTTTTCTCATGCAGCTTCTAATTTAAATGAGATTTTCCTTGCACAGTAGCCCAACAAAACTTCTTGTTTGTGTTTATTGAAGGGAGTATTGACAATAATCCATTTCAATGTTTTCTGTGTTTATGAACTCATGGCAGCAAAGGGACAGAACAGTTACGAAAAAATAGAGGGGATATAAAGAGTAATTTTTGGTCTGTAAGAGGTCATGGAATTTAATTTTAAAATTTCACATTATGCCATTCTCTAGAGAAGCCCGTTTATTTAACTGCCTCTAGTTGAAGGAAGTAAAATGTTTGCCAGTTAACTACTGAAGCTTTTGCTGAGACACCAGCAATGAGCATCCTAGGGACACACTTGAAAACAAAATATGTTTTCACTAGTCTTCCTTGGTGGTTTTCCCTGGATAAGACCATAATAAGCACATCTAGTCGACAGTCATAATGGAAGTCAACAGGCACTTGCTCCTGAGTGGGATGACATACCGAGGGATTTGTCAGCATCGCCAAACAATACAATCCATTTCTAGAAAAAGAATCAATTCACCAGGGAAGGATTTGTATCTCTGAGACTGTATCCAGATTGAGGGCTCTAGATTCTCCACAAATCCAATGATGCAATGTATACTGGATTTAAAAATGGTTTCCAAAATTTGATATTCTGAAACCATGCCAACCTTCCCTAGCCATAGGAAAGTGAACCTGTCAGCCACTTAGTGATTCTCTTATATTTTCAGCTTAAAAGGAATAAAGTATGTAAGCCAACGCGGAACTTGATGCTTGGGGAAAGCCAGGTGGTGGGCAGGTGTTTATTTTCTCCTTATGTCAAAGATTACTTCAAAAAACTGAACAATATATCAGTCAGCAGAATTTATTACAGACTTAATCTTTGAAACTGAAAGCATGGACATTTCTGATCCCGAGTCCCCACTTAACATTACCTTGGGAGAGTTATAAGAATCATTTTTGCTGGTGACAGAGAAGCATCCAGCACACAATTGATGCTGGTCAGACTACAGAAACTGGAAAGATAAAATTGTAATGCTAAACTGTGATCGTTCTCTGAGAGACAGACTCAGGAAATTGTCTCTTTAGATGTTATCTCATGCTCAATTTTGCCCTGGAAATTCAGGAGGCTATGCAATGTTTTCAAATCTAAATAAAGAAGGAACATAAAGGAAATGCAGGGATAGCCCTTGTTATAATTCATCATTCAGAATAGTCAACTACTCCAACACGGTACTGTGGTTTGATTTTTAACTGAAATTACTGAAAGTATAATAATATTTAAAGAGGATGATTTTTATGTAAAGAGAAACAGCTGCTGGAAACTTAAGCAACACACAATTTCCTTTGCAGGTATTTATTTTATGTCCTAGAGTGACGGGTAGAACAGAGTGTATATATCTTTTTGAAAGAAAAGAGAAAGCCTAGATTGATAAAAATGTTACCTCTTAATTGTATGATTAAAGATGACCTAATAAAGGTCACCTTTATTCATGCTGTTATCACACTTCAGATTAAGAATTGCAGAATACTGGGGCGCCTGGGTGGCTCAGTAATTAAGCATCTGCCTTCGGCTCAGGTCATGATCCCAGGGTCCTGGGATCGAGTCCCGCATCGGGCTCCCTGCTCAGCGGGAAGCCTGCTTCTCCCTCTCCCTCTCCCACTCCCACTTCTTGTGTTCCCTCTCTCGCTGTCTCTCTCTGTCAAGTAAATAAATAAAATCTTGAAAAAAAAAAAAAAAGAATTGCAGAATACTTGAAAAATATTGATGCAGGACAATGAAGGAGAGTGATCTATCAAAAATATTTCAAGTTAACTACATGTGTAATTACTTTTAAAAAGTAGCACCTCCCTGACCCATAATAAAAGTTATATTAATGAATGCACTTTTTAAGAAAAATTTCTTCAGTGCATGTAAAATATCAAGAAACAATAAGCTTATTTGGCTCTAACAGAAGAGTATTGATAATTGACAAAGGAAAAAATAAAACCCCTCAACTTCTATGTATATAGTTTTCATTTCTAGAGAAAAGATAATTGTTGCACTGTAAATGATAGAATGAAGGCACTGGTTCCCAGATAAGTGAAAATTTACTAACTAATGGACCCTAGTTTCACAAGATTAGTTTTTGGAGAAAGGTTACACAAAGTGCATACCAGATTTTTTTCTTTTAAAGAATCTGAAAAACTGTCAGTAAACTTTGTAGATTTGATGTGAATAAAATAGCACAGTAAAACTACAGATGAGCACTTTCCCAACTTCCACAACTTGATTAAATGTAGAATCTGTAAATTAGAAAGTATTGAACCAAATGTGGAATCAGGCAAAGTTATAAGGGGATTAGTTAAAGAGATTAGCAAATCAGTAAGGGAAGAAAATAGTGGGATCACCTTAGCCTGGATCACATTAACATAAGTCATGTCAGCATGACCCCACTGCTTTCCATGATGGACCCAGTAGACTAGAATTAGGGGAGATGTATAGGACATGATCTTTCTATATGCCATCATTGTATCTCTCATAATTTCATTACAGCTCACATGAAGAAGTTTTAGTACAGTTATTTGGTGTAGCAATTGGTTAAGGCACCAATCTCACATGTTTAGAAATGTAGAGGTACTTACCTGGAAGAAGGTCTCTAGTGATAAGCCACAGGGCTCTGACACCAAGCCTCCTCCAATCATTGCTCTCAGCACTATGAAAACCAAAGTGATCCATAGAAATTTCGTACAAAAAACAGTATATTTGGGTGAAGAACTGGAAATATTTTTAAGGGTCTTGAAAAACTTGAGTATTATCTCAAATCTAACAAAGAATGCATACTACAGCTGGGTCCAAAAGTAGGAGTACTAAATATAAGGTAGTGGAGACAAGTCTTCGGATCAAACCTTGATAAAACTTGATAAATCAAAAGAGATTCCTACTGCCAATAGTTTCTGTGCAAGTCAATTATGTGATACGGTCATCAAAAATTTAAAGGTACACAGGCATTCTTAATAAAAGTAAAGCATCACAATGTGGATAGTAATGACTTCACTGCTCTAAAATATTGAGAATTTACCTAGAATATTGGATTTTCAGAAGACTATAGCTAATTCTGTTTCTTTTAATTAATTTATATTTTTGTTAGCCACATCATGATATATTTATTCAGCTGACAAAGCTAATAACATCTGCAACTCCTCCTGTCGCCCTCACCCCTGGGATAACCACCATCCTGCCTTTCTCTGTAGTGCCCCTGCCTTGTCTACCCTTCAGTGGTCAGAATAAAGATCACCTCTTCTGAGAAAGCACCTTGCTCCCACAGTCCCTACATTCTTTTCAGGCCATAAAATATTTTTAAAAGTCTGACGATGTCTCACTTTAACAAAGTGTGTTATATTTAGAGGCAACATGGCATAGTAGTTAAGAACACAGAATCTGGAACCAAACAAACTTGGGAAGTTATAATAATTATATGTGCTTCGTTTCTTCTTTTTCGGTAAAATTTCCATACAGTATTTCCTATATCTTATGTTTCCTAGGAGGAGTAAGCACATTAAAATAGATAAAACATGCTTAGAAAACTAGTCTGTATACAGTCACCTGTTATACGAACCTGCTTCCTTTATCATTATGTCTGCGTATCAGTCTCCTAATTGATTGCAAGCTTCTAATGAACACCCGGTACGTGGTTTGTCTAAAAGCAGTTTGGTATAATGGAGATAACCCTATGTCGCGTCAAGCCCTATGTCTACCATTCATATTAAATGGAAAGCTGCTTAACCGAGTTGTTTTATTCTCTGGACATGGTACCTGACTTGTATTGTGGGGAACCATGCTCCCCTTACAGAGCTGTCTCAGACCTTGAAGAGTTTAACACACACAAAAATGTCTAGTGCAGTCCTTGGCATATAAAAGGCTTTAAATAAAGGTTAGTTGAATTCAAATTGTAAGTGCTCAGTAAGCACTCATTAAATAAATCATATTTGCTTTCTGTGCTCCATTCTGTAGCAGAAAACGACAAATCACAAACTCTTCCCTTGAAGCTTTTTATTAATATTGAAAATACAGCTTCCTTGGCATGTTGTGAGGACAGCACTCAGTTCAGCCTCCCATATCTCTCTGTATTTACCTTTATGGTACTGTATTATGAAAATGGACATTTTGATGACCCTGAAGCATTCTAAGATTCTTAACCATCAAGTAAATATTATATTGCGCACAACATACAATATTTACAAGTACCAGAAAATAGATAAATGTCTAAAATGTCTATAACCTAGTTTATAAAAAAAAGAGTCATTTAATTAATGCTCATTTAATCAGAACATCCAGTTTACAAAATCATTTTAAGAACTATGTTCAATTTGCTAATGTACATTTGTGACAATCCCAGAGAGGAGAGTAGAACAGTAACTCTTAAACTTTCAGTAATTAGGGGTACCTGGGTGGCTCAGTCATTAAGCGTCTGCCTTCGGCTCAGGTCATGATCCCAGGGTCCTGGGATCGAGCCCCGCATCGGGCTCCCTGCTCTGCGGGAAGTCTGCTTCTCCCTCTCCCACTCCCCCTGCTTGTGTTCCCTCTCTCGCTGCGTCTCTCTCTGTCAAATAAATAAATAAAATCTGAAAAAAAAAAAACCCACAACTTTCTGTAATTAATGCTTTCCCTAAGAACATCTTATGAGACATTTTGAAAACTGATACATATATCATCTTAAATTTTAATAAAAGATATTCTATGTAATTCAAAACACCTAACATTTTCAAAAAATTCACAGCAAGTATGCAAATACTTTAATCTTTTCTTATCACTAAATATTGATGTTGTTTTTAACTTTTTGATATTATAAATAGTGCTTCTATGAACATCTCTTTTTATAAATCTTTACCTATATTTCTGACTACTGTACTTGGGTTGAATCCTGATAGTGTAACTACTAAGTAAAATATATGACCATTTCTTAAAACACATGAATTATCTTATTGCCTCTCAATACCATTATAGAAGAGTAACAGATTAATTGGTTCCTCACTACTCTTGAACAAGAACATTTCTTTTTCCATTTCCTTATTCATTGGCTGAAAATTATCTCATTACTTTAATTTTTATTCATGTGAATACTAGAATGTTTATTAACGGTTTCCCTGTTTTTCCTCTCATAATTTTCTGTCCATACCCATTCCTCTAGTATGTTATTGTGAATTGAGAATTATAATGTACTTAAATTGTTGTGATGCTCGATCAGAAGATATTTAGAAAACTGAGTTCAACAGAAGTTTCTATACTTCTTTCTCATATTTAGCCAATGTTGTGTGTGTATATAACATTATATATATTTAAAACTTTATATATAAACTTATATGTACACATAATACATTTACACACACATATATGTACATGAATATAAATATATAAGTATTCATGTATGCATGAACAGATTTGTTCAGAAAATGCATACAAGTTACCATAGAGAAAGCACAGATAGGTTCCATTGAGAGATATAAAAAGAAGTAGGGAAGATACTCTCTGGCTTTAAGCTTAAACAACAACAACAAAAACAAAATTAGAAAAAAATCACTAAAATACAATGCAACTGCCACAAATTCTACAAGCTTATAAGGAAAATATTTCTCACATATGAAGAATTGATAAATTACTTCCAATAGCACCTCATCTGAGATGAGGGGGGGAGAACAGAGTTGATAAAGTGTGAGCGTTTGCGCACACACACACACACACAATGATCTGAACAAAATCCTGGCATTACCCTTCATGATTTTCTTGTCCTCACCACCAGGAGCAGCTGCAGGATGAGAAAGAAAGCTGAAGGATGAGAAATAAAAATAAGGGTACTGTTGCTCAAAAATTAAGAATTTTAAGGGGCACCTGGGTGGCTCAGTGGGTTAAGCATCTGCCTTTGACTCAGTTCATAATCTCAGGGTCCTGGCATTGAGCCCCCCTCCCCTACCCCAACAGGCTCCCTGCTCAGCATTCCGGAGTTGGACTCCCTCCCTCTCTCTCTCTGCTCCTCCCCCTGCTTGTGCTCTTTCTCTGTCCCTCTCTCTCTCAAATAAATAAAATCTTTAAAAAAAGAATTTTAAGACCACCAACACAAGCATCAATCCAAACGTGGGACCTTCCTGAACATGGGACCCTATTTAGCTATACAGATTTAATACTCATGAAGCCCTACTCACTACTACCAACGAGCCAATAAATCAGGTTCAACTCATCTATATTGATAACCCTCAAGTCATCCATTGAGCTCTATCTCAAGTTTTTCCATTTTCATATAGTCTACCACATTTCCCCATCAACTACTGCCTGAATTTTTGCTTGATTAGGCAGGTAAAATGACTTGTCAGTTAACATGAACACTTAAATTTCATACTATTGTGATGTTACCAAACTACATTAAATATAGTGAAGGAATGAGAGGAGAAGAAATTCTAGTAGTTTTTACACATTAAGTGTAGAAGCACAGGCATCAGAAAAGGAGCCCAACATGAGGAAGGAGTTTATTTTTATTTATTTTTTAATTTTATTTTTTTATTTTTTTTAAGATTTTATTTATTTATTTGAGAGAGAGAGAACACGAGATGGGGGAGGGTCAGAGGGAGAAGCAGACTCCCTGCCGAGTGGGGAGCCCGATGCGGGACTCGATCCCGGGACTCCAGGATCATGACCTGAGCCGAAGGCAGTCGCTTAACCGACTGAGCCACCCAGGCGCCCGAGTTTATTTTATTTTATTTATTTATTTAAAGAGAGAACGTGAGTTGGGGATGGGGAGGGAAAGGCAGAGGGAGAGAGAGCAAATCTCAAACAGACTCCCCACGGGCTGCAGAGCCCAACATGGGCTCAATCTCATGACCCTGAGATCATGACCTGAGCCAAAACCAAGAGTCAGGCACCTAACCAACTGAACCACCCAGGTACCCCAGGGAAGGGGTTCCTGCATGCTGAATTGCAGAATGAAAAAACTGTGTTAAATTTAATATTTAAAATCCAGATAGTCATGATAAACGCCTTTAACTTTGTATAGAAATGGAAAAAGAACATTACATATATTGTAGATATTTAGAGAAATAATTACCCACAACAAAATGGAGCTAAGAATGAATCCTAGTTAAGTATGATCCTAGAAAAAATGGCACCATCAGAAGGAAGGAAATAGTAATATCTGATTGGGAAATATATTCAAATTGGAATATGGTGATGTTGAGGTGTTCACTAGACACCATGAGGAGATATATAAGAGTCATCTGTCAATATGAGATTGCAGCTTGGGATAGTGTTTTGAATGGGAGACATAATTTTATGAGTTATCTACATAATAATACTGATGATATTAATAATACTGATGATATAAACCCCTATAAACAAGAGAAAAGTTTCTACAAGATTAATGATGAAGACATACCAGGTGATGTAAGGGAGAGAGGAAAGGGATGAGAGAGAAGAGGAGAGAGAAGTCAGAAGAGATAATCAGGAAACACTATTAAATCTTAGGTTGATAGGATTTAAAAGGAACATTTTAGTAAACTGAACTATATATGACTGATTAGTAAATAGAACTTTTCTAATATTTGCAAAAACTGGCTATGTAAAAATGTAGAAATTCAATTAAGTTTGGTCACTATGAAAAAAAATGTCTGAACATAGTTCAAATGAACTCTTAGTAGAGATTTACATAACCTACAGCATGCAAAATTGTGAAATGAGATGTCATATTTTTTATGTTAATGCATGAAAAGCTTGATCTTCATTTGAAGATAACTGATTAGCTATATTTTACAATTTCCTTGCTTATTCAGAGTTGCTTTATAGGAGGCTTTCCAAGTTAGTAAACATGTCATTATTCATAACGGAAATTAAAGACTGTATTGAAAGCAAGGATTTGAAATGTGAACTCTATCAACTTCTCTTACCCTGAATGTGTTTGAGAACACCATAGTAAGGGTAGCTGCCATATATTAAAGGATATTTAGGGCGCCTGGGTGGCTCAGTTGGTTAAGCAACTGCCTTCGGCTCAGTTCATGATCCTGGAGTCCCGGGATCGAGTCCCACATCGGGCTCCCTGCTCAACGAGGAGCCTGCTTCTCCCTCTGACCCTCCCCCCTCTCATGTACTCTCTCTCATTCTCGCTCTCTCAAATAAATAAATAAAATCTTCAAAAAGAAAAAAAGGATATTTATATTGCTACCTTGAAAGAAAACTTGGGTCATCACATAAAGCTTGACTATTTTTAACTCAGAGAAAATTTTTAGAGGCCATCAATCCCATAAAGAACAAAACAAGCTAGAAAGAGAACAGCATCTCTAACGTATTGTCTAGAAAGTGAGTTAAAAATGAATTTCATATTGCCAGTGTTAATTTGGGACTGTAGGAAGATTGGTTAGATCAAATTGGTTAGATCATTTACCTTTATCTCAGGATGCCTTATACTCTTTTTTAATTTTTAACTGCAAGTCAATTGTGTGTGCTGTGCTAAAATAATTTCTCTATAGGGCTCTTGCATTGTATAAGCCCAGGCCTTTTGGTTACCATAGACTGTGAGAATCATACAACAGGCCCAGGTGAGCAGTGAAAATTCAGGTTTTAAATTTATTGCCCTGCTCTGAGCTTGGCCCTTAGAGTGGCAAGATTAAATTCTAGGTAAGGTTGGGTTATTATCAGAATACTGCAGTCCTACTGAAACATACATGTAGGCCTCAAGCCATTACCAGAAAGGAACTGTCATTGTCCTTTGCCCATCTCAAAATTCCTCAAGTTGCCAATATTCATTTATTATAGATGGCATTTTACACACGGTATCCCCAACCATACGTTCTTCTATCATTGTTAACCAGTCATTACTGACACTGATAATTTTCCATTATATTTTTCAATCCAAAATTCCTCCTTTCTAAACACCCTTAAGTCTTTCTAGTACATGCCTACAATGGTTTGCATTTTACTCTGCACATAACAGGAATCTGATGATATAATTCCTTTTTAAAACAGCCCTGACCCCATTTAATCAACCATTTTCTGAGTTTCCCCTAGAACTTCACTGAATGCATTATGTAATAGAGTTCTTTACTATAAAATCCTTGTGCTATTATATATATATATATATTTTTTTTTTTCCCCAAGGGACTTAAAAACAAATGCTTAGATTTTGGATAGAGACCAACTTAGGTCAAATTCTGTATTGCCACTCATTCACTATGTTCACATTGATAAACACTGGCTCTCAGTTTGCTCCTCTTTTGATTGCATAATAGCACCTTTCTGGAGGAAACATTATGGTGATTACATACATTGGAGATAAGTTATCTAATTCACCTATTACAGTATTTGGAATGCAATATATCCTCAGTAGATAAAAGTTATGAAAATAGACACCACCTCTCAGTTACTACCAAAGTATGTTCATATAAAGGGCATCTTCCGGGCGCCTGGGTGGCTCAGTCGGTTAAGCGACTGCCTTCGGCTCAGGTCATGATCCTGGAGTCCCGGGATTGAGTCCTGCCTCAGGCTCCCTGCTCGGCGGGGAGTCTGCTTCTCCCTCTGACCTTCCTCCCTCTCATGCTCTCTGTCTCTCATTCTCTCTGTCGCAAATAAATAAAGTCTTAAAAAAAAAAATTTAAAGGGTATCTTCCTAAATGTTACAAAGTTATAAGCGACTGCAAAACAGAAGAGAACGCATTGCAAAAGAAAACCAGGGTAGGATTTCGGGTGATAGCAGCGGGGCTCATTGGTTAACATCCTGTGCTGTTGAGATCACCTACTTGTCTGAAAAGTGAAAGGCAGGCCTAATGTAGGGAATCTGCTGCCATCCACAATCTGTTCAGGGAAGATACAGATTTTCTCTATTTTAGAGTTCCAGAGGACAAAATCAGAACCCAAAGATAAAGGGGATTGGTTTGCCAGTCACAGAACCTACAGAGCACAACATTGAGTACGGGAAACAGAGAGAAAGTCAGAAAAGGAACCCAAGCAAAGAGAAGCAATTCACTCGTTGAGTGTGTTTCCTGCAAAGTCATCACTATTTACATTGGAATTCATTATCATGAAGTTACTCAACTATTTAGGACATTATCAGTGTTGCCTCTACCAAATTTTGACTGATTTTGTCTGAAATCGGTTAGAACAATGGTACATGATGATGTGGAAAGAAAGATGAATGTGCATTAACGCCATTCTAAAGAAGTCAAACATTTTTTTCCGTTTAGAAAGATGACAAGGTGCCATAGGACTGTAAAAGTCATGTAAATCTGCAAAATTGTATGAAAATTGCAACATATATAAATATCAGTGTGTGGTTGTGTGTTGGAGGGTCATGAGTGGAAGATTAAAATAAGCATTTTTCTATCACAGTTTTAAGTTGCTAGAGAAATAGCACACTATTCTATAAATTGTTCTGCCTGTCTTAAAAGACACAGACCTCAAATGGAAGCTTTTCCTAGTAATTGTAGTGTATTTCCCAACTATATATATATATATATTTATTTATTTTTTAATTTTCCCAAATGACCATTTCTAAACTTGTCTCTTTTCTATTCCAGGCCTTTTCATTTCTCACTGTCAGTGAGCAACTTCATAACAACTCCATTTACAAAATAAAAATAACCATAAAATCACTGTTTTCTTCTCAGAAAAATCTGGCAAATTACTTACATCTAATATATTATACTCATATTTTTAATCTTTCCTCATATTACAATGGTAAGCCTACTCTATCTTCACTTTTGCTCTCAATCCAAGATGCTAGATATTAACTTGGATTTCTCACTTTTAATCTCCTAATCCATGAGCATGTCCACAATATGTTCTGTATCTGACTGGACTGCCTTCTGCGCTCTTCACTGGCCCAAGCCACCACCCTCTCTCACCAGGATTCCAGCAATAGCCTCCTGAGTATTTCTCATTGTTCACAAAGAAAATAGTTACTATTATATCAGAAAAAAATCCTTGCATTTTGGCAACTGAGCATGTTTCTGACCTGTCTTCATATTTTCTGTACATGAAAACTAAATAAGTTCAGGCATACCTTACTTCTTCCACTTACATAATTACTGCAGTTGGCCCTCCCTGTAAAGGGGGGGGCTAAAAGGGAAAGAATACCCTACCCAATTGTATGTATGGCAACCGACTGTTTTCTTTTTTTTTTTATAAGATTTTATTTATTTATTTGACAGAGAGAGACACAGTGAGAGAGGGAACACAAGCAGGGAGAGTAGGAGAGGGAGAAGCAGGCTTGCAACAGAGCAGGGAGCCCGACGTGGGGCTTGATCCCAGGACCATGAGATCATGACCCGAGCCAAAGGCAGACACTTAACGACTTAGCCACCCAGGCGCCCCAACAAAATGTTTTCTATATTCATTAGCTAACTCTATTTTTCATAAATGTGAATAAGATCATCAAGGATCAGCAAGTATTTGAGGAAAACTAAAAACAGAAATGAGAAAGTGTAAGATGGAGAAGTAGTAACCTTAGAAATAAATAGGTTATATATATATTATATATATATATATATATATAATATATATACATTATATATAATTTGTAATGTTTATAAATTAAAAAAAATTCTCTAGATGGACCTGATAATAGAATTGGCATACTAAAGAACACACTGTTCATCCAGAAAGGAAAAAAAAAGTTGATAAAGGTATTACATCGAAGAGGTGAATACAAAGAGACGGTAAGAGTATAAAGGTGAATAAATGATGTATCAAATTCCACTATCCAGAGGAGTTCCAAAAAACAGAAAAAAAATGAATAAATATAAAGGGTGAATAAAATTGCCCTGGGATTCTGGAGCAACTACAAATCTTTAAATTGAAATTGCCCCCCCAAATTCTAAATTAAATATATTTTTTAAATACATATGAAAAATACATAAAATACATATGGTGAAATTTTAGAATGTCAGAACTAAAGAGAAGATTTTCAAGATTTTCAGATAGGAAACAAATTAATTAGATTATATATGTTAGGGAATGAAAACCTGACAGTAGATTTCTCACTCACAGTAAATAGGAGGAGACAGCAAAGCCTAATCTGATAGATGCTTGAATGCCATATCAATCAAAGATAATGACAAGATAAATATATTTCAACATGAGAAGTTGCAGAAATTCTGTCCACACCTATATTTTATGTAAATATATATAATATACAATATATTAATATATATAAAATGTAAAGTAACATATAAATATTAAACTGGTTTGAGATTATATTATAACCAAATGAAAAGCAATGAAAAATAAATCAATAAATGGAAGACATTGACACAAGAAACCAAGAAATACTGGTCACAGAGTACATCTAAACAAAGGAATCATTAAGTTTATATTTCCTGATTATAAAACTAATCTTGGGCCTCACCAAATCAGTCAAATCAGATTACTCAGTGTAGATGCCTAGGAATCTGGATATTAAAAAAAATTAATTAAGCTATTCTTATGATTAGACAAGTTTGGGGAATGACCATTAGACCTTGGCACTTGGAAGATTGTTCTTTGGACAACAATTTCAAAAATATAGAATTCCACAAATACACCAAAACCATTGATGGATTTGTCTTTTTAATAAACTCACAAAGCATGGGAAAATAATTAGATGTTAAGTTATTGTAAATCCAAATAACTTACGACAAACAAAACAGTACGACTAACAAAATTGCGGAGGTGAGATGGAAGATGGATAAGTATGCATATTTATTCATTTTTGTAAAAAGCAAGGCACCAATCAATGGCAACTAAATTTGGGAAATCAAAAAAGAGAACTTTAATTCTCATAGACCAGTAGAACTAAATTCACATAGACCAATAGAACTTTGGAAAATCAAAAAAGAGAACTTTAATTCCCATAGACCAGTAGAACTTTAATTCACATAAACCAGTAGAACTAAAGGTAGAAAGTAGCCAGATCCAGGAGGAAATAGTTGTGTTTTTTTTTTAATTAATTAATTTATTTATTTATTTGAGAGAGCGAGAATGAGAGAGAGAGAGAGCGTACATGAGAGGGGGGAGGGTCAGAGGGAGAAGCAGGCTCCCTGCTGAGCAGGGAGCCCGATGCGGGACTCGATCCCGGGACTCCAGAATCATGACCTGAGCCGAAGGCAGTCGCCTAACCAACTGAGCCACCCAGGCGCCCATGAAATAGATGTTTTAAGTATGTTAAATTCCTTATCCTTTAATGGTGTAGACTTAATAGATAAATTAATATTTTTTAAGTTGTGAGTATAAGAAATATATGTATAATAATATTGTCTACCAGAAAATTTTAAAATAAAAATTCTTCTGGGGTTGGAGCTTGGGGAAGAACTTTTCTTCTTATTTAAACATTTTGAACTGTTGGAATTATTTAACCATGAAAGTATCTATAATGTCTATAATAGCATTGAAATAATTAAAAATTAACAATGGAAGCAAAAATGTTGATGTTTAGATTGATGAAATATGAATTTACTTTGAATTTTCATTTTCTACTTCTCTATTTTCATATATTTCTAAATTAGCACATACTATTTTATAATTAAAAAAACAACTATATATTTGTTTGGTTAAACATTACTATACCATGATTTAAAACATGTAGTGTTGATTGAGGCATAGTCCATGAAACACAGTGCTTAACTGTTATATGCATAATAAATGCGTTGCATAAATGAATATCATGAATATGATACATTTAAATACAAACATAAAAATGTAATTTTTCAAAATTGAAACAAAATATTTTTTAATATTTTATTTATTTCTTTTTAAAGGGAGATTGCAAGCATGAGTGGGGGGGAGGGGCAGAGGGAAGAGGGAGAGTATTTTAAGCAGGCTCCACGCTCAGAGGAGTCCCATGCAGAGCTCAAGCTCTGGACCCTGAGATCATGACCTGAGCCAAAATCAAGAGTCGGAAGCTTAACCAACTAAGCCACGCAAGCACTCCTAAACATCGAATGTATTTTGAATCTTGGGGGCGCCTGGGTGGCTCAGTCGTTAAGCGTCTGCCTTCGGCTCAGGTCATGATCCTGGGGTCCTGGGATCGAGCCCCGCATCGGGCTCCCTGCTCTGCAGGAAGCCTGCTTCTCCCTCTCTCACTTCCCCTGCTTGTGTTCCCTCTCTCACTGTCTCTCTCTCTGTCAAATAAATAAATAAAATCTTTAAAAAAATATATATATATATTTTGAAACTAATTAAAAAAAATATGGCTTATATGTAAATAAAAAAGATTTAATACAACCACAAACCACAAATACATGCCAAGAGATTAAAGATGTAATATATAGCAAAAAAAAAAAAAACAAAAACAAAAATTAGGAAAGGGAAGATGGAATATTCAACTAACTATAGAGGGTCCACTGACCATTTGTAACAAAGAATATATCCTGATTCTGATGTGACACATACTGAAAATACATTCCAGGAGTAAATGTTTAAGATTAGAGTGTTAATTTAGACAACTTTCCATAAAAACACAGTACTGAGCTGACCTATGTATGACCTATTTGTTAAGTAAATGATTTTATGAAAAAAAAAAGAGCACATAAAAATGTTAAGAAAAAATTTACAGTTAAATGTTTATAAAAATGTTTATAAAATTTTGAATGTGGGAGGGATTTTTACGCCTGACTCAAAATACAGCAAAAATGAAGTGTTCGTGGAAGAAGAAAATAAATGAAAAAGAGCATGAATAGACCAGAAAGAGCAAGGCAGAGGATAGCAGAAGCTGAAATCAAAGAGGTTATTGAATAGTTTGAGGTAAAACACTTTGGTGGAACTAGTGGTGTGTTTGTGTGTGTGTAAGAGCAATATATACCACACCCCATCAATGTGATAGTCAAAACTTGACAATTTTCATATATAAATATTATTCTACATGTTATATGAATGCTGAATATAAATTTTTTTAAAATGACAAAGCACAGTTTGCTTTGGGCATTGTGCAATATACAAGTATAATTATATTTGAGTATTATAAAAATATATACATGTAGAAAATCAGTATACATGCTTTTGAGATAAATAATCACTCATGTTTGCTATTTTTAGGGGTTATGGTGAATTTCTGAGAACAAGGCTTTATTTTCCATTTTAATTAAACTAAACATTTAATTACATTTCCAGTATTCTGTCAGCAGAAGCAAATCTATAAATGTGGAGTGAAAAATTATGAGAGATGGTCTTTAATATCCTATCACAAACAGAGCATGTTATGAGCAATCTGTTCTTTGAGGGTATATAACAACCATGCTTCACATGAATATTAAATCCACTAAAGCATTATTCAACTACAGTACAGAACTTTTTCATTTTTAGCTAAAATCTACAAGTTAAAGCCCAAGATTTTGAAAGTCTATCATATTTACAATAATATCCTGCCCCTCAGGGTTTTAATTTCCAGCACAAGAGAATTCAGTAAGTGAATGGATAATACATATCACATACGAAGTTTGCTGCCAAGCAAATAACGCCCGCCTATACTCAAATTCACATCAATAAAATTATACAAACACTTAAAACTTTTATTTTCAGTAGTCAGTATGTCTAGAGCAATTTGCTAGATGCGCTAGAAAATAAATGCTATCTGTCCACAAAGTACTTAAAATGGACTTGGAAATGTGAAAATGGAAATAAGGAACACCTTATATCCAATGAGGGATGTTAAGTGTAGAGGACTATATGTCAGTTTTCTCCCATCAGCTCTCCTGGAGGCTATACTTCTCTATATTGCCTGGGTTCTGGAATCAGTCCTTAGGTCTATTCAGAAATCTGATTCCATCATCAACTAAGAACAAACCCATTTCTCAAGACCAATTTGCCATTAACCAAGATCACAAGAATGATATATGAAATCAGAATGGTGATGGATAATGCATATAGAAAACTCCAAGTGCTAAGGAGACCAAAACTGCAAGTTCATATAGGAATGTATTCTTACTCTGTTGAAGTAGAATAAGAAGTCAAATTGTTATAAAAAGATAGCTTTGTAAGAACAGAAAAAGAACAAAGTGGTTAATACTATCATTCAAATATTTAATGGCATCAGACTAAGATAATTCATATTGCTCCAAAATATGATAACACCTGGCCAAGATAACTCCTTCATGGATGGATAATGCTAATATTTGCTTCTCATTTTTTGTTTCCATGGCTGATAATACCCCATTATCAAAGATTTATTTAAAAATTTAATAAATTTAGGAAGACTGTAATTTTATTTTGCTGGACTAGATCTAGTCTATCTCTTTGTGTTTGTTTTTTCTCTATTTTGGTCCATCATGCTGATACTGAATTTTAACCATCAGAATACAATCTTATTTATTTCCTCTTCTTGGGGGATGTATCAACTGAACCCCAAAGTACTTGCATAACGAAATGATAGAATATATTCTCTATCCTCCACTTAACCACACGTGTTGAAAAGTTGTGTGTAATTTTTTTTAACCTTTCTACCATCTCCTTAGATAATTTTTATTTGGCTTCTGTTGCCCTCATCCTACCATGTTAATTTCCCACAGAGTCCTAGATCATTCATTTCAATGGACATAATTTAATCCTTATCTGAATCTTCAGTAAAACCAACTATGTTTTCCGTGTTAAGTAAAACAAATACACAAAACCCCTCTTTCCTTAAGTTTTGAGACAAAGTAAATTTCTATTTTTACTCCTATCTCTCTGGTTGCACCTTCTCAAACTCTTTTGCAGTCTTGCTCTCCCCCATGTTTAAATGTTGGAATTTCTCATGACTATTTCCTTTGTTTCTTGCTTGGTACTCAAACCTAGGCAATCTTGTCTGAGACCAGGCGGCACACAATTTCTCTCTGAGGATGACTTACATATGTACCTCTAGCCAATGCCTCTTCTCTCAACTCTATATCCAACTGCTGCTTGAATATTTATTTGGATCTCTTTAAGGCACCACAAACCTAGCATTCTAGAACTGAAATAATGATCTCATCCCCCAAATCTGGCCTTCTCCCTACAATTTCCTATTTCAATAAAAGATTCTATCATTGATGCAATCACACATTTCAAGAACTCAGGGATCACCTTTTATTACTAACTCATCTCATCTTCCCCCACCACACACACATCTAGCGTGTCATCATACAGTATTATTTTGCCCCACAAATAGCATTTCAATTCCATTCTCGGCCTTCAACTAACATTGCTTCTTGTCCAATTCATCTTTCCCCTAAATTACAGAAATAATTTCTTACTGGGTCTTCACACATTGACTGTTATTTCTATCCAAACCATTCTACTCACTTAATTAGAGTGATTTTTTTTTTCAATTTTTGGTTTAAATTCTAGTTAGTTAACATATAGTGTAATATTGATTTCAGGAGTAGAATTTAGTGATTCATCACTTACATGTAATACCCAGTGCTTAGAGTAATTTTTAAATATAAACCTGATGCTTATTGATTATCTCATTAACATCCTTTGACCGATTCAACTGCTTTCAGAATAAAGAGGGAAGTCCTTGCTTTGACATTCAAGGCTAAGCATAGTTATTTAGTTATTGCTTTGGTTAGTCTGAAATGGTACAAGGACATTGAGAGTTAAGAAGATATTTATAATTGTTCAATAAACATTGAATTCTGTCTAAATTATATATACCCTGGAAAGAGGATCTGTCTAGCTACACTGACAGAGTGTTTAGTTCTAAATAATGGAATCCAATATGATTTCAGAGAAAAGTTGACATAGAAAAGATAAGAATTTTGTTATGAAAAAGAAGCTGGAGAGGTCATTTTAGTCTAAGAAGGAAGAACACTAGCAAAAGTACAGTAAGCATCACAAAATGTTTTGTTTGGACTAGGAGGGATCAAAATTGGGCCTACTACCAGAATATTCACATTTGTAAGGTTCTTATATAACCATTTCCATGCTTGTCACCAAAGCACTCTCCCTGAAGCAAATTCTTTTTGCTGCTTTGTAATGATATAACAAAACTCTTCTGTAATCATCGATTTAGATCCCAGAGGAACAGGCAAAATAAAATGAGACTTTGTTTCATTCCCTTACTTGGAGAACACGTCAAGAGGCTTCCCAGGGAGACTAAAATCACTTCTGAACTTCCAATTCATGTACTGTCACATAATAATATCTATAATTACTTTTCTATTACTTATTAAAGTGGATAAAGATATTTGAGTAAACACTTGATTAAGACAATGTCAAAATGACAAAATTTCTGTTAGTTTTTTTTTTTTTTTTTTTTTAAAGATTTTATTTATTTATTTGACAGAGACAGAGACAGCGAGAGCAGGAACACAAGCAGGGGGAGTGGGAGAGGGAGAAGAAGGCCCCCCGCCGAGCCGGGAGCCCGATGCGGGACTCGATCCCAGGACCCCGGGATCACGACCCGAGCCGAAGGCAGTCGCTTAACCAACTGAGCCACCCAGGCGCCCCAAATTTCTGTTAGTTTTAAGAAATGTCTTATAGTCTAAAAAATGTGTCCTATGTAACTATACACTATATTTCTTGTCTACGTGAAAGAGGCAATACCTCAAAAGAAAAATAGTTGTGAATTCCTGTGAAGTTTGACTGTGTGTTTAAGACACTCATATATATGTGTTGAAATTTCAGTGTTTGAGGCACATTCCATATTTGAAGAAAAAACTAATTTGAAAAAGACTTTCAGCATTATTCAAATTCTGCTTTTCATTGTTAGAAGACTTGACTTCCATAAGCAGATACAGTGAAGGCTGGAACTCATTCAGAATTACTGAAAAGTCTGGAGATAATGAAAATTTAAAATAAAGTCCCGGAATTAACATCATTTAAAAACACCAACCCATGAGCAAACTTATCAAAGATATACTGTTGCTTGTACCTTCTCCAATTTTTTTTTTTTTTTTCTGGAAGTGCTTTGTAAGGAGTTGAGGTTTACTATTCTGGGGCAGCTAGAAATACTGAAGGATAAATGTAGATCACCCCCTCTACCTCAGTTAATGCCTAGGTTAAATTAGTTATTTTTTCTCTTTCTCTAAAATGACTACCAATTCTCAATGCCCTTGATATTTTTCCAAAAAAAGATTCTTTGTGAGTAGAATCATTTGGGAATGATACTAGAACTTTATAAGTATTTGCTACTAATAAGTCATTATTTTTATAAATGTATCTGAAAAGGGAAAACTAACAGTTTGGCATATTTCACATACTAACCTTTATATATAAGCATGTACGTTGAATGCATATGAATTTGCTTGTAATTTGTGAAATAATAATACTGCTCCTATTGCAAAAGCAATCTGCATGGAGGCAAGTCCTTGATAGTTCAGGTGTTGTAGAATATGGTCGCTAGGTTCCCCTGTTCCATAGGGGGAATACTCTCACTGGGCTCCTATCTCACTAGGTCCTCATTGACATTCTAAGGACCACTTCTACTAACAGGCTGACAGTTATCACCCTGATATGTTTTCCACCACAACATGAAAATAGGAGTTATTAAATTGATGACTAACCAATTTAGAAAGTCTGTGAAGCTTTTCCTGTCTAGGACATTAAGGAAGAGAAAGATTATTTTCAAGACCTCTTGGTAACTGATTCTGTTTATTTATATTGATTGACTAATATCATGATGAATTTTATTTATAGATACCATCCATATAAAAATAGTTAAGGCTTCTATTTCATCATTTCCTCAATTTAGGCGTACACATTTCAACATAGATATTGCAAACAAGCCTCAGGGTACAACATGCACATTTAAATTTATACCTATCAAAATATTTTTACAAACCAAACCTTTAGGGAACCAAAAATTCCCTTTGTAACTACTTATGATAATTACATTTTGAGACCTAAAATTAGACCGTCCCTCTGTTTGATGCAGCCAACTGTACTTTTGATGTGCTTTTCCCAAATGCTGTTAAGAGTAAGAAAAGTTGTTTATGGTGAGATCCACAATATTTTTAGATTACTTATTTAAGTCAACAGATACCCCGCTGCTTATTGTGTCATTTTAGAGAACGTGGTTGTACAAAATGCCAATGACAGAATATTCACAGCATTTCTCTGATACTCAGAGAAGGTAAGAGTAGGGGTTCTCCAAATATGCTAGGCAAGCATAAGACTACCATACTTTCAAATTCAATAAGGTCAGTCAAGTCCAATAGTTAATATTCAACTGCATTTCAAAATGTTTACAAGTGAAGACTGTGCTAAGTCCTGCCTACAATTTTAAGATACAAGGAAGAAAAATCCACAGTCTCTGCTTGCAAGCCATCTTATGGTCTATTGGAGAAGAGAGAAACAGAAGGTAGAGGTTTAATACTGTCAATGTGATAAGTATTGCTATGATTAGATGAAGTCAGGATAAGAACTCTTCCAGAAATGGCATCTAATCCAGTCTGAGAGGAATGGAAAACTCTTCCCTGAGAAGATGTACTATGCTGATACCTGAATGGTGGATAGGAGATAATCATGTAATGAGGGCATGAGAGAGCCAGAGCTTTTCAAAGCAAACAGCTAGGTCTAATTTTTTGGCTGTGTAGTAAGAAAGTAAAAGATATACATCTTTGTACATGAAGTTTAAAAACCAAGTAAACTTGGGGCACCTGGGTGGCTTAGTCATTAAGCGTCTGCCTTCAGCTCAGGTCATGATCCCAGGGTCCTGGGATCGAGCCCCGTGTCAGTCTCCCTGCTCAGCGGGAAGCCTGCTTCTCCCTCTCCCACTCCCCCTGCTTGTGTTCCCTCTTTCGCTGTGTTTCTCTCTGTCAAATAAATAAATAAAATCTTTAAAAAAACAAAACAAAACAAAAACCCAAAGGCTAAGCATAAGAAAGCAATATCCATCTTGAATCTTCAGCCAGACAATCTTATTACAGTCATTTTTCTTAACATTAGACAAAATTAACAATGTTGTAGATAGGGAAGTAAAGTAGAAGTAGAAGTGTGAATCCAGAAAGTGGGAGCCTCTGTTTCAGAAATCACCATTCACAAACAGCACCAGGGAGGCAGGTGGAGGCAAGTGAACATCATATCTGTTTTCTTGACAACTGGAGAAGTATTTGATGACAGTGAACTGTTCAACTGTTGATCATTGGCTTAGGAGAGAGATTTGTCCAAGCTCTGACATTCTCTTTTCATGTAGAGATTATCCTTCAACAACCCAGGACACACATATCCCTCTGGAATGGATGAAGGACCAATGGACTTCATAGAGCCAGAGATGAAATGAAATGAAAGGAAAGGAAATGTACTGGATCAAAGAATCAACAGGAAGGAGCATAGTGGGGACATTAGTAGGACGAATCAGGGTTTTTGGCAGTATTTCCTAAAATCTTTGTGAATTATAGATTTGCACTTCATGTTGATTACAAATTCTGGCTCAGAAATGGAGATAGGGCATATTGAACCATGAGACAATAGGCTGGTTTCTCTAAGTTTCCCATAGGTCCCCAAATGACAGAAAGTGTGATCCAATTTTTACTCTGTACCTTTAACTAGATATGAGAGAAACTGAGCTAGCATGTCCTTCAGAAGATAGACTGATTGGACACAGAGCACCCATCAGAAGGACAGGGTACAAACAGCACACACTAAGGGTCAGAAGCATAAACAGCTAAACCTCAGAACTGTAGTCATATAACAGAATCAAAGCAAAAGCCTGTCCAACCATCAGAGTGTTGGATCTCTGACAAGATAAAAATATGAATCCCATGTTTATGCATGTGGAAAAGAAAAATGGGGATTTATATTTAAATAATATATCACTTTAAAATGGTAACTAATATGTGAATATTCATTTTTGTGAGCTTACTGAATTCCATCTGAGAACATATACGTCAGTTACCACTCCATTACAGAGAGCAGGATAGAGAAGTGAATTATAATGTAACAACTGAATAGAGAAATCATGAAAGGTTGCCAGAGATTATTGAGTATGCCCAATATGCAGTGGAGATAATGAGTTTGTGTTCTACCAGCAGAATGGTAAATACTTTGACTAATGAACACGTAGGTGTTTGGACTGTATGATGTGGTACAAAGACAAGAAGGAAAAGAAGTTGGCATTCATAAAATTGAATGAAATTATAGATGAATGAGGTCTTCACTCTATAAGAAGTATAGCTATGAGAGGAAACCATTAAATCAAGGGATTGAGGCTCTTGATAGAAATCAGTGGTAGGGGTACCTGGGTGGCTCAGTCCTTAAGCGTCTGCCTTCGGCTCAGGTTGTGGTCCCGGGGTCCTGGGATCGAGTCCCACATCGGGCTCCCTGCTCGGCAGGAAGCCTGCTTCTCCCTCTCCCACTCCCCCTGCTTGTGTTCCTGCTCTCGCTATCTCTCTCTGTGTCAAATAAATAAAATAAAAATCTTTAAAAAAAAAAGAAAGAAATCAGTGGTAGAAGTATAAAGTATATTGAACTGTACTTTTTCAGCTGAGGCCCTCAAAAATAAAATTCTTCACATCAACAAAAACCCAACACTACGTATTTGCAGTCCATGTGCTGGCTTTAACAGGCACGAAAAGAGATGTAGACAGATCCCCATTGTCCAATTTTAAGTGAATGGTATATTATCTAGCCTCTTTTTCAGGAGGAATGTATGGGATGAATTTTGTCTTTGACTTTTTGTAAATTTCTGGGCACAGTTTGCAGGCTTCTACTTTAATTCACAAACTCTACTGGTGCATGAATACAGGTGTGCCCGTATACACCATGGTCCAGGAGCTAGTTTGTAGTTTCCAAGTCGCATTCGAATTGCCTACCAGTAAAGAGAAAACAATCAATAGTTATGAGTATTATAAATGTACATTTTTATTTTTTTATTTTTTTTATAATTTTTTAAAGATTTTTTATTTATTTATTTGAGAGAGAGAATGAGAGAGAGAGAGAGCACATGAGAGGGGGGAGGGTCAGAGGGAGAAGCAGACCCCCTGCCGAGCAGGGAGCCCGATATGGGACTCGATCCAGGGACTCCAGGATCATGACCTGAGCCGAAGGCAGTCGCTTAACCAACTGAGCCACCCAGGCACCCAAATGTACATTTTTAAACAATAATGCCTTTCATTTGACTTTTCTCCTTTTCATGTCTCATGTGCCTTTTATTTTTAGTAAATGGTAATAGCAAAAGATGACCATTCATACTGTCAAGAATTTTAAATGAATTTTCAAGACTCCTTGGATAAAGCAATTGAAGACTTTTTTTTTTTAATTAAAAGCTTCAGTTAATATATTGAATAATTTTGGGGGCACCTGGGTGGCTCAGATGGTTAGGTGTCTGCTTTCAACTCAGGTCATGATCCCAGGGTCCTGGGATTGAGCCCCACATTGGGGTCCTGAATTAGCCGGGAGCCTGCTTCTCCCTCTCCCTCTGCCTCTCCCCCTGTTCATGCTTTCTCTCTCTCTCTGTATCTCTGTGTCTCAAATGAATAAATAAAATCTTAAAAAAATAAATAAAATATTGAATAATTTTCTAATCAATATACCTCTGAAGAGCTAAATATGTACTGAAAATCCTTAAATATTTAAGGAAATCTTTTCCTTGGACAATTGGCTTTGGCTAATCAAGAGTCTCTCTCTCTCTCTCTCTCTCTCTCTTTTTTTTTTAATTCAGGTCTTTACATTACCAGTATGGGAAAGAAAGAAAACTGCTCTCCAAATTTTATTTATAAGGACATTGTCATTTCCAGGAAGAAAAAAGAAAAGAAAAGAAAAGATAAGAAAAGAAAAGAAAGGAAAAGAAAAGAAAAGAAAAAAGAAAGGAAAGGAAAGGAAAAGAAAAGGAAAGGAAAGAAAGAAAAGAAAAAACCTTCAAATTTGCTATTTTGTAAAAATATACATTTATAATACTCATAACTATTGATTGTTTTCTCTTTACTGGTAGGCAATTCGAATGCAACTTGGAAACTACAAGAACGAACTAAAAGAAAAGAAAAGAAAAAACCTTCAAATTTGCTTTCTTTTGCTACTGAGGAAAGAAATGCTTTTCATGAATAATATTGGACTAATGTCTCAAAAACCCACTTTCAAAGTCATTAAACGGTGTTAAAAGGTGAACTTTCATTTGTAAAGGAAAAAAAAAATGCTATGAAAACAAAATTTGCAAAACCCACATAATATAAAAATTACAATGTCATTTAGATTTAAAAAAAAATCACTAAACTTCCCATATCACATATTTATTTGAGTGGCTGAATTAAAGTCACCTGGCAACTGTAAAGAGAAAACTATGGTGTCACATTAATGGTCAGCAATTGGAGCAGCGTATTAGAACTGGTTCTTTCTGTAGAAACAGTGGGAAAGATGCCATATTTAAGAAGTATAGTTGGGAGAATGTGGATAAGCAAACACCACAGCTTGTAAATTCCTAAGTGACAAGACTGCAGGGGGAACATCTTTTGTTCTATTGAGGTTTCTGAATGGGGGCTGATAACTGGAAAGACTAAGCCATGACTAGGAGCTTGGAATTGTCAGCACCACCCCACCTCATCCAGAGATGGGAGAGGGGCTAGAAATGGAGTTAATAATAGATCATGCCTACATGAGGAAGTCTCCATAAAAATCCCAATAGTATAGAATTCAGATAGCTTCCAAGTTGGTTAGCACATCCACATATGCAGAGAGTGATAGACCCCAGTTCCATGGGGACAGAAGCTCCTGTACTTGGGACCTTCCCAGACCTTGCCCTGTGTATTTCTCTTCATCTAGCTATTAATCTGTATCCTTTTTCATATCCTTTAATAAACTGGTTTATTAAATCCTTAAATAAACTTTGATAAACTGGTTAATAACTGTTTCCCTGAATGTTGTGAGCCACTCCAGCAAATCAATCAAACTTGAGGAGGGGTTTGTGGGAACCTCCAATTTGTAGCCAAATTGAACAGAAGTTGTGGGTAATCTGGTAACCTACTACTTGTGATTGGCAACTGACATGTATGGAAGGGGGCAGTCTTATAGGATGAGGCTCAACCCATAAAATCTGACACTAGCTCTGGGTAGAACTAAGTTATAGAACACCCAGCTGATGTTTCAGACAATTGCTTGGTATGGGAAAATGACCGCCACACATTTGGTAGCCCGAAGTGTCAGGAGTGAAGTGTTTTTGTGAGTAGTAGAGGAGATGCTCAGGTGAAAGAAAAACATAGAAGGAAAGAAGTGAGTTTTTTCTAATGCAGGAGGTGGAAACCAAGTTTTTTTTTTTCCATTACAGAGAGAAATTAACAGGTAAAACTTAAAGGTGTTTAGTATTGGTCAGAATATTACTAAACACTTCAGAGTATCCACCATTTGAATCTAATAACAAGAGGAAGGTATTGTTTGTAACCTTTTCTCATAGCTGGAACTGAGGGCTCAGAGTTTAAGTAACTTAATGCCACACAGAGGTGGGGCCAAGTGGCAAATTTCCCGTTAGGCACATATTATAAAGATACAGACTGAGACAGATTTAGGAATGTCTGGAGATAGAAGGATAATTTTAAGTGAAGTTAGGTCCAATATACAATAAAAATAGAACTATTAGGCTCCATAGTATGACTTATTGAAACAAGAGTCAGCTGCCCAGAATAGAATAAACATGTAAAGCATTGCTACTTGGAGAATTTTTTGCTTATTGAGCTTTGTTTATGAGTAGGTACAATAAAAAGTTCATGTACATGAAGTAAAACAATGTATTATAAAGATTGTTTAATATTTGGGCGCGAGGGATCTCAAGAAAATAAAAGGGATGAGATATTTATGGTACATTAAGTTTTTTATATAATAGAATTCCTAAAGCAATATTTTAAGGTTATAGATGCAATTAATAAAACACTGAAAGTGAGAAGAACCAAGAGTCTTCTTCCATGGAATGAAAATGAGCAACTGGAACATTCAGATCAGGAAAAAACGAAGTGTCGGGATGTTAGGTATAAGACCACTGAGTTATCTGAAAATAAGGCATTGCTAATAAACTTGGGAAGTTAAACAAAGCCTTGGTATTTTCATGGTATTAAGCACCAACAAAATATCACTAAACAAGGAATGAATATTGTACTGATTATATTTAGACAATAAAATAAGAATGATAATGTCATTTGAAGCACAAAACAGAGTAGCTAAAGTTAAGGCATATTTGCTTAAAGTTGACATAGAGGGATCACTTCTAAATGAATAGAGTTTACATACATCTTACTCATGATATATAATAATACAGAGATCATGTGCTATTTTATGATTCTAAGTATTTTAATTGAATGAGAACAGTGGGGAATTACAAACTATTACAGGAATTTGGCAACAAAAACACATTTTTCCTCTGATAAACTAAAGTCAAGCACAGAGTAGTTGATAAATACTTGCTTAATAAAAACAGTATGGTTAAAGGAATTTTATCCCAAGAAAATAATCACTTTAGGGACATCACAAGGCAATTCGCTTTTTATGTTCTGTAAAGGAGTAATCACAAGGCAACTATTATTCTATTTTTATTACTCACGTCTTCCTCCACTGCTCACTAGTAATCTGTTTCACTGAACAATTTTTATAACTTAAACACCATGAAACACCCCAGATATCAAGTACCCCACTGAATTCATATTTAGGAAAGACCTATTGTTTCTCAGTTACTACATTATGTTTTCATGTGCTCATTTTAGTGAAATGATTCAATAAAACTGATAAGAAAATAGTGGGTAAGACCTGGGAGCTAATTTTCCAACCTAAGAATTATGAAATATATTGATTCTATAAAATCTAATAAAAATAATTTTCTTTTTACTCCAATGTTTAGATGGATTATATTACCATCTGATCTTGAGGGGACCCTAGGAATAATATAAAAAATAATCAAGCTTTAAAAAAATATATAAGACTTGGTAATAAGCATAGGAGAGATACAAATCTTATTATTTGCTACATATTTTAAAAAGACCCACACCTTTAATATAAAGGGCCAATTAGCTAGCTGATCCCTTCCAAATACTTTCCTTAAAATGATTTCATATTTTAAAAATAAATTTTCACTTAGGAAAGAATAATAACAAATCCTGAAAGAAACAAAAGTTAAAGATAAAATTTAGGAATAAAAATCAAAGGATTCCAAAGGTTTCATATAATTTTTATAGTTTATAGATATAAGAGAATTCAATGCAAGGCTATTCTAAAATTAGAAAGGCAAAATGTCATGTATATATAATTGATCGGATTTTCCAATGTCTGTATTTCTCATCAAGTGTTTAAACACTTAGGAATGACTAAAAAGTTGGCTTTTTATATTGACATAATGAGGTGAAAAGTGGATGGAAAAAAATCTCCTCAGCTTTAGTAAGGGCTTAAATTGTGTTGTTGAAGGAGTTGGAACAGTGATGGATGTTTTATGCCTATGAGTAGGATGGGGCATAGAGTGAAAAGTATGGGACTAAAGCCAGGTCAAACACTTAGAAGTAATTACTCTAAGGTCAGATCCAGATTCAGGCAGTGGTTCTGAATATTAAAAAGAGTCAGGGCTTTGAAAACAAATGAAGATGTAGTAATATCATGACTCAACTTGGATGGTCTTTGATATTGTGGCTTATTTACTAAGAATTTCCCTGATCTCACTCCAGTAATTCTGACCTTTCTTGACCCTTTTTTGTTTCATGCCTTTGTACACTTCTTTCCTTCTGCCTGGAATAGCCTGTCACTCTTTTCTGCTCAGATTTCTACTTAACAAGATCTAGCTTAAAAGAGCTTTGCTTTGTAAATCTTCCTTCACTCCATGGCAGTGATGGACATTCACTCTTCACTACATGAAGAAATCTGCCTTTTTTCCTAAATAAAAGCACAGACATATTACACTGTAGTATTTGTTTGTGGGTTACATTCCCACCTGGCTATGAGTTTCTAAGGGACAGAGCCTATGTCTTAATCTGTGGAATTTTGCAGGTTTTTGAGAAATGTGGAAAACTCATATAGATTAATGTAAAGTATACAAATGTTTTCTGGGATACATAGGACAGCCTAAGAAAAATACCAAGATAATAAATATGTTGAAATACGTCCAAGTTTTCTACTCTCTTTTTATACTTAACTGGTCATGTTTCCATTTAGCCAATACTGATATAAACATATAAGATAGATTCATACACTTTCAAACTATTGGGTGTGTAAATGACCAAAGTTCAGTCATTTAGTTAATTAGCGAAGGCAAATCAGCATTTTACTTCTGTCTTTGGCCAAACCTCACCAGTCTGTGTTTTGCAAATATGACTTTCATTTCCTTTCAACAGAATAATGTGTGGCAAAGGCCCAGGTCATTTTTAACTACTATTCTTTTCTCCTAATCAGTTTTCTTGTCCTCAGCCTCATTTTCCTTTAGTCAGTTCAGACATTTCCCATTGTTCATACCAATTCAAAATTATAATCTTCAACTCTGTTTTCTAAGGTAGCCACTCAGCAAATTCTTTTATTTCATATGTATGTTTTACATACTCTGTTTCTTTATATTCTTTGTTACATGCTCCCTCTATGACTATCCATTTATCACTTGATCCCTTTTCCAGAGCGATAACTTCTGCTACTAAATATGTCCTATTAAATGTCCACCAACTACCAAATCCAATAAAAAAAATCTTATTTTGGGCGCCTGGGTGGCTCAGTTGGTTAAGCGACTGCCTTCGGCTCAGGTCAGGATCCTGGAGTCCCGGGATCGAGTCCCGCATCAGGCTCCCTGCTCAGCAGGGAGTCTGCTTCTCCCTCTGACCCTCCCCCCTCTCATGCTCTCTCTCATTCTCTCTCTCAAATAAATAAATAAAATCTTAAAAAAAAAATCTTATTTGGAACCATTTCCCTCATAAAGGAGAGAGAGTCAGAGAATAAAATATTCTAAAACATTACGGTTTTTTCTATTCTATCTCTTACACAAATTAAATGTACTCATGCACCATTCTGTCTTAGGTAATTTAATTTTGCTTCATGTTGGTAACCTGACCTGGGACTGTTGCACTTCTGTAACAGGAGGACATATTGAAAAAGCTTGTTGGATAAGAATTTGTGAGGGAATCTGTGGATTATTGTCTAGCTTGGAAGTCTTCTTATAAAGCCATATTTAGGTTGAAATCAAGCACAAGTTCAACCCTACTTGGCAACAGTGAATGTCAGGTCAACATCAGGAATAAAGTCAACATTGTCTATTTGAAAATAAAAAGGAAGTATTAGCTAAAAACAGCTTCACATAATAGAAGTTGGATCTTCATATTAGGATCCACAGACAATTTTGTTTATGAAGATACTACTAGTGGGGCACCTGGGTGGCTCAGTTGGTTAGGCGTCTGCCTTTGGCTCAGGTCATGATCTCGGGGTCCTGGGATGGAGCTCCACGTTGGCAGGCCCCTTGCTCAGCAAGAAGTCTGCTTCTCCCTCTGCCCCTCCTTCCCCTGCTCCTGCTTTCTAATAAATAAATAAAATCATTAAAAAAAATGAAAATACTAGTTATCTTGTTGCTTTTATATAGAAATTCATACACTTTTTATGTATGATTAAATTATATGTTCAAATATATAAACTAACTCCCTAACATCCACATAATATGTATGATAGACTTTTAAGTTGGTTAATATAATACAGAATGAGGAATAAGTCTGAATAAAATATAATACATAATCTAATTTTTATGAATTTTAATAATGGCTTCCTTAAATCAATTCAGACATTTCCCGTTGTTAGTACCAATTCAAAATTACAATGCTCAACTCTGTTTTCTAAGGTAACCACTCAGCTACCTTATGTTTAAAATACATGGTAATGAAAAAGAATTAAAAGTTCAGTGGGAAAGGTAGGGAAAAGATTTAGCATTTATTAAGAACTTATTACACATCACAGCCAGTGTTGGATACCTTTACCTACATTAATTCTTTGGATCTTTGAGTACTACTGAGGGAGAGAGTATTTTTCCTGCATTTCACACAGGAGCAAAGGAAGCTCTGTGAAGAGTTTTCCCTGGCAATATGGGGCAGTCAGTGCTAAGGCTGAGACCATTTCAGCCACTGCGCTCTACTACACTACACTACACAAACTCATGGGGGAGTTTGGTTTAACATTTATGACTTAAAAAGTTGCTTGATTTTCATATTGTTGTCTTGAAAAAAGGTCATTGGACCAGTCTGACTTAAGATAGGGTTGCTAAGCATCAGGCAATAATATAATTGAGCTTGTTTTCTCCCTTTGGGAAAGGATGGATTAACATCAGCCATCTTCCCTCTTATCATAAAACATACACTAAATTTTGTCAAATATTTGCATAATTAACATACATCTATTTCAAATTAATGATTAGTGAACATTAGTTTACCTAGAAGTGTTTTGAGATGCTATAAGAAATAGTTTAATTTCTTCAGTGCTTTAGTTTTATAAATAGATATACAGTCTGTAAACTCTTCAGTAAACATAATGAAAACTTTCTGAATTATCATGAAATTATCATTTTAATGTTAATCATTATTACAATAAATTAAAAGGATATTATATATGTATCTTATTTCTGGAAAATAGGTCCTTCAAGTCTATTAGAAGACTAACTTATTTAACTTATATCACAGAAATGTTACATAGATGAAAGAAGATTAAAATTAACAAAGGTAACAGAAATTCCATGTATCCTTTCTACTATTTTCTCATTTATTTGAACAAATAGAATCTATATATGTAACTCAGATGGTACTTTTACTATTGACTTAGTGAGCCATATATATACAACTTCCTGAGTAATTTCAAATGAGTAAACATATTCATATCTGGAACATCCAAATAGTCTTATAAATGTTCGGTCAGGAACAGATGATACTTTGCTTGATAGCTGAGAGTTCTAAACCCTTAGAACTACTAAACAAGTGCTCCTTTTGGCCCATATAGAATAAATTTATCAGTTTAAATTAAAGTGCAGAAGCTTCTACTTTCCTGCTATAAATTTTCAAAAAATCATTTTTTTGGACCCAAAGTACATTGCTTTTATTCACATATTACCTTACAGTTTGTAGATTATATATTGAAACTTCAAACCCCTTATCAGTAACTTAAGCACCTCAATAGTCACTAACCAAGTAGGTTGCCTAAGGGAAGAAAAAAAGAGAGAGAGAGAACTCTGTGGTGTGTGTGTGTGTGTGTGTGTGTGTGTGTATTTATATAAATCAGTGCATATTAGTATTATTTATAGGAGTTGATTCTTGAAAAGCCCAAAGAGAATAAGAATCTTCATGACCAGAAGAAAGTAAGTGCCTAGAGTAAAGTCTGTCTTTGTGGAGGCAGGGTCAGAAATGTTATAGTATGTCTTATTATGAATAGGATAACTATGCATTTTTATAATTCCACCAATTAGGGGCGCCTAGGTGGCTCAGTCTGTTAAGCATTGGACTCCTGGTTTCTGCTCTGGTCATGGTCTCTGGGTCGTGACATCAAGCCCTGTGTTGGGCTCCTCACTGGGCAGGGAGTTGGCTTGAAGATTCTTTCCCTCTGTCCCTCCCCCCACTTGCAAGCATGCACATGTGCACGCTCTACATCTGAAACCAATGATGTTCTATATGTTGGCTAATTATATTTAAATTAAAAAAATAAAATATTTAATAAAAATAATTCCACCAATTATTCTCTTTTCTTTGTATCATTGTCATTAGAACATATAAATTGTTGGCCATTCTCCCAGAAAAATTCCTACACTTACAGGTCTTATTTTTCATTTAATGTTATGCTCAAATTTCAAAATTTACATCAAAATTATTGAAGTTCTGCCTTGATGCTTACTTAAAACAAGAATGTTTCCATGTGATTATTAGATTATCAGTACTATTTATTGGAAAATGATGTATGACTCATTTTTAAAATTATTTTTCTATGATACAAAAAGTGAATTTTAAAGTTTATTATTTGGAAAGTTCAAGAAAGATAGATCTTCTAATTGCATTATTTCCAAAACATGAAAGAACATAACTGTTTTAGTTTCTATTGTTACGTAACAAGTTATCACAAATTCAGTGCTGTAAAACAACACAGTTCTTTTTTTTTTTTTAAGATTTTATTTTATTTATTTGACAGAGAGAGACACAGCGAGAGAGGGAATACAAGCAGGGGGAGTGAGAGAGGGAGAAGCAGGCTTCCCGCTGAGCAGGGAGCCCGATGCAGGGCTCCATCCCAGGACCCCGGGATCATGACCTGAGCCGAAGGCAGACACTTAACGACTGAGCCACCCAGGTGCCCCTAAAACAACACAGTTCTGTAGGTAAGAATCAAATTCACATGATTAAATTCTCTGCTCAGTGTAGCACAGGCTGAAGTCAAGTTGTATGATAGTCTAAGTTCTCATTTGGATACTGAGATGGGGGAATCCATTCCCTAGTTCTTTCTAGTTGTTACTAGAATTTAGTTCCCTGTAGTTATAGGGAACTCTTTTTCCTTGATAGTGGCTAGCTGGGGGACACTCTCAGCTCCTGAAAGCTGTCTACAGTTTCTACCACTAGGCCCTCTCTATCTTCGAGTCAGAAATGGTGCTTTGAATCCTTCCCTTGCTTCCAATCTATGACTTCCTTTTGTGTCCCCCACTGAAGAAAATTATCTACTTTAAAAGGGTTCATGTAATTAGGTAAGCCTTCCTGGATTACTTCCCCATCTTGAGTTCAACTCTGCTTTATAACATAACCCAATCATGGGAGTAAAATCCATCATTTTACAGTCCCAGGGAGCTGCAGTACAACAAAGGTTGGAAATCTTAGAGGGCATCTTAGAATGCTACCACTGAAAGGAATCATAGAGCTTCTAGAGCTTTTCAAATTCCACAGCTTCTCAAAAGTGAAGCTTTTAATGCCATTTTAAATATAAAACACTAGTGAGAATCATTCATAAAAGGTATCAGCTTTGGAACTCTTCAAAAATTCCAAAAGGAGAGGATGTGTATTACTCTACTTATACCTTTATGTGACTTTTTAATCACTGCACAAAAGAAGCATATAACAAAAGAACCCCAAACCAAAAGTACACATTTGTTTTGTCTTGTGAGTCTTTGAAAGGAATTAAAACAAACAAAAAACTAATAACTTTTTTTCTATTGTTTTCACACTGGTAGATTTTTCCCCCTAAGTATATGTGTGATTCTAGCAAATAAAGATATAAAGATACTGTTTTTTGGTTTTTTTTTTTTTGATGATTGTTTTCCTCTAAGAACTGCATTTATTTCCTGACATAATCATCATCATCATCATCGTCATCATCATCCCGTACTCCAGAAAGGGCCATGATGAATCTTTGTGTCAAAGTCTTTCCCACTCAGTAGGGGGCCATTAGAGAAGACCTGTGTTGGGTAGAAATGTGTAGGTCCTTGAATTACCACCTTGCTCTGTCATTGGCTGAGGGACATGTAAGAAGGATATGACTTCAGCTTAACAGATGAAATGGACTCTTTAGTTATCAAGAGCTGGCAGCCAGAAGCTAACCTCACTCTTTGAAAAGAGTTCTGAGAGATCACCTCAGTTTGTACCATACTTACAAAACAATCTAACTTCCATGTGTAGTGTTTACACTGAAGCTACCTTCATAGAAGTCTGTTGAAACAGTGGCATGATAATAAGATATATACATGTGTTCTTCTAGTATGTACCAATAAATATTTGCTTCAGGATCTGCCAAAAGTCATTCTTGTAGTTTATGAAGGGTAAGTTGCAATGATTGGCCATGTTACATTGTGAGGAAAGTAGGAAGTAGTCCTGGGTTTAAAAAAAAAAAAAGGTTATGTTGTACAAATTCATACTTTATGGATATCAGTAAAGGGCATAAGGAATTCGGACATACTGAGATGTGATTGGCCAATAGAAGAGATGGAGAAAATTGTTCATATCCCAATGAAATAGGCTTGATGTTAGGAATTTAGAGGTGGACTTTCCAAAGCAGCCTAGACAACTAAAACAAATGTGGCTTTATGGACCAGCTACACCTACATAGACAGAAGAAAAAGTAGAGTTATAAGACAGTTGTGCAAATATTGTGAAATGATGGGGTTGACCTAACATAATCATGTTTGCCCTGTCAGAAGGAATTTTGCTTGCAGTGAGAAGAACTGACTATTTAAACAGAAAATTTCAAAACTGACACTCGGCTCATCCATCTCCTTAATGCAGAGGACATGAGTGTCTGTGTACATTTCCTTTACTTTCTCTAAAATTCACAGAAGCCCAAGAGAGTCATGAAGGGACCTCAGCAATATCATTATTGCTACCTGTGCATGAACTGCCTGAGTTTGTTCAAAGGACATTTATAGATGAAATAGTTCTGGAATCCTGTAAGCTGCTCTGATCTTTATTAATTCTGGTTTATGTTGGACTAGATTTTATCTATAAAAGAAAGGTTGTTACAGTCAAATTACTATGATGATAATGACCAGAAAGAACAAGGATCCCCTTAACCTATAACAGGAAGAAAAGAAAGACTTGGAAAATTAATGGTTTAAAGCATTTATGTATTAACAACCTAGGGAAGAGGCTGGTGTTGTTATAGATTCCTGGTTATAGTATTAGGAATAACAAACTGACAAATCTAAAATGGCAGATAACAAAGACATAAAAATTCCCCAATGACCTCATGCAATTTCTGAGAGCGTTACAGAGTTGGCCAACTACCTCACTTACATCTCGTAAAGTGAGACCTCAGTTTCACCCCTGCTGATCCCTCTGTTCCAGTTTCTATTTTCTTTAACTGGAAAGTCAGGAAGTGACACTGGTTTTGGAAGGAATCCAAGATACTCATGCATAAACTACTGTGTTTTTTAAAAACCAAAAACCTAGAGCAATAACTCTTGAGAATCTTTAACCTTTACATGATATTTGTAAAGAAATTACATTAGGATAATTAGTACAGAATATAAATATTTGAAATGTGACAATACACAAATATCCTTGCATGGAAGCACTGGACACTTAAAGATGAGTTGTCGAGGCAGATTTTTAGAGAAAAGAAATGAAGTGAATTCACTTTCCACCAATAAACTAGAGAGGTAGGGCTCATCTACTGCAAAGCAGATCTGTGATTAGGAAATAATGGCGTTTGGGGAATATGGGTGGCTGATACTGAGAAGGAAAGACAGGGCAGGGACAACCCATAAATCTACACAATGGAATCTATTTTCCTAAGCACTAAACTAGAAATATAAGTCCTTTCTCTTTTTGAAGCTTTTTTTTTTTTTTTTTTTTTTGGTGCAAAATGGTAGTTTATTAAAGCACTGGGACAGGACCCGTGGGCAGAAGGAGCTGCTGCACTGTGGCTGTGAGGGGTGGCTGATTATATACTATGGGGCTGGGGAAGATAAGGGAAAAGGGAGGTTTCAAAAGAACTTTCATATGCTAAAGAGGACCTACAAGATACCAGAGGCCTTGCCATTGTCAAGTAAAGTTTGTTTTTCCCCTCTAGCAAGGCATTAACAACAAGATAGTTGGGAGATTCCTGGAAGAATGTCACACATGTCCCACCCAGGAGTGGGGGTTGGGGGAAGGTTACAGGGTGTCAGATTATGCTTTGTCTTCAGCCAGCCTTCTGCTCCCTCATCATTTACTCCCTGAACACTTTTGACCCTTAAATCTTTAAGGTTGTTGAAGGTGGAAGGAGTCATCTTCTGTAACTTCTTCCTGCTGGATAGGGGCGTAGAGATATCCCTATGGGTCAACATTGGTCAGTTGGGGTTTATATAGATACAGGCTTTTTTTTTTTTTTTTTTTAAGAAGTTTGTCACTTCTGCATTATTAAGGGAAAAACATGTGAATGCAGTACCAAATAAAATCCAATAAATCAAAATTGATTTAGATGTATACAATAAGAGCAAAGTTTAGAGGAAAAAGAGAACTCAATGAATGACCCAGACAACAGGATCTTTAGAAATCTCAAAAGGGCAAGATCTTTTTCAGCAGGAATGGACAAGCTGTTTTATAGAGAAGGTTTGGGTAAAACTAGGCTTAAAGAGAGGATTAGAAATTCTAACAACCAGAAATTTTTAAGGAAGTGGTTTGTATGGTAAGTAAAATAATAGCTTCCAAAAGATGCCCATGTCCTAATGCTCATCTCCATGTAGATGTCCTAATCTCCTAGTTAATAAATCTAATGTTTATGTTCAGTGCATGGTACTGTTATGTTTGATTACATAATTAAGGGCTTACCTCTACACCAACCCAGCTAGG
This sequence comes from Neomonachus schauinslandi, assembly GCF_002201575.2. Classification (NCBI taxonomy): domain Eukaryota; kingdom Metazoa; phylum Chordata; class Mammalia; order Carnivora; family Phocidae; genus Neomonachus; species Neomonachus schauinslandi. The sequence continues at coordinate 135,096,059 of NC_058409.1, read as the reverse complement.
TGGAAATAGTAGATAAGGAGTCAAGGTTTGGAGAGTTTATTTTCTACAAAGTTCCCAGCGTCAGTCTTTGAACCTAGGTATGCATGTTTCTCAACTTAACACTTTGCTGCCTTACTGCCTTTAACTGAATGTCCCAGGCCCTATATTAGATGTTTGGACGATCTGGATTGTTTGGGGTTGTGCAATTTCCAGGAACATAGGATTCCCCTGCTGTCAGCAGTGAACTGTAGCCTTTGAGGGAATTACACCCTGAAATTTGAGAAACTAATTTCATATACAAAGCTTGGGTAATGTCCCTTTCTCTGAAAAATATTTCTCTCATTTCAATAGAATCTTAAAAGACTTCCATGTTTCAAAATTTAAAAAAACAAAACAAATAACCTTTTCCTTTATCAGATGAGCAGAAGAAAGCTAGGTTAATTTGTCTAGGGTTAAATAACACATCTGTTGTAAATCTATAAAGGAGGCAGCTTCTCTAAATCATCCTTTGGTTGTCCCTTAATTTTGTGGTATATGTATGCTGACATCTACTAAAGTTAGATCTCTGGGAAGAACTGAGTTGGGAGGGAAAGGGAACACAAATGACATTTCCCTTTGATATTTTCCTTGCGTAAGACCTTGGAACAAGCCGTTACCTTTCCACAGCTCTAAAGCAACCTTTATTTTACATGCAATGCATGTTCAGTAAGAGGTTCAGAAAGAGGAAGCGATTAATGATACTTCTGTTAGTGACAAGAAGCTGCATCTGTCTCTTTTAAAAAATGTTTCTTCTTTTACAAAGTGATGAGGTTAAATGAGGTAATCCCTAAAACTTTTTTTTTTTTTTTTTGTCATCTGAAATGTCTTTGTACTGCGCACCACAACTATCAGAGAATATTGAAGTGTCTGAAGGACAGGTGTGTCTCTGATCAAACAGATTGGAGCATAAACATTGTGTTGAGTTGTACCAAAACCTCCAGGCCACTGCAAAACAGACTTGGGAAAATCACAAGAGATGGAAGGAACGGCTCACCAGGGAGAAAGCAGACGGTCTGAAATCCCTGGTTTCAATGTCTCACCCCTCTGAATGAAATGACTTCAGCATTTAGATTCCAGAGTTGTTTTTGCATAATGTGGCTATAGTGTTCCCTTTTCCTTTCCAATTTGAAAACTTAAATCCCTTATTTTGAAATGGTAGAACGAAATATCAAGTCAGAAAGAATTTTTCTTTTTTGTAATATATCAGTTGCCATTGACAATTAGGTTCTTTACATTCTGTTATGCCACAGCAAACCACGTATATGAGTATTTTAGTTCACATAATGACTAACCTATTCCATTAATGTTAATAATGCTTACATAATGGAAATGTAGTTGTGTAGGTTGTCCTTGGTTTATAGACATTACTTTCTATAAGTGAACAGTAATTATTGGCTATATAATTCCAAACTCTTCATGGTGATTAGATGTCATTCTGGTGAAAATATAAACATAAATGTCACATAAAATGTTATATACATTTATTTAAAAATCCTCTGATCTTGCAGAGGATATAGAAGAGGAACCTCATAAAAGAATGACACAATTCTCAGAAATTACATAAAATTGAAAAGGAGTACTTACAATAAAACAGATGGCTACAGAAGCAGCTGTGTGGTATCATTTCTGAAGTGTGTTAGACACATATATGGATGGGAATATGGAGTGTGTGGGGGGAGAGAACTGTGACTGTACATGGAAATAAGAAATTGATGGGGTTTTGGCTTTTCTACCATGAGATTAAAACATGAGGGCCAGGGATTCATTTACCTTCAAGTACTTTCCTAACCACAAAATGAAGGGGGAATGTTACCCTTACATAAACTTTGCTTTAAAAATGCACTGTAATAGCTTTTCCATTTTCTGTTTATTTAAAATCATTCTATTGTCTGGATTTTTTTTTTTTTTTTTTTTTACAAACCCCTACATGTATTCCACATTTACAATGTTTGGGAGCCACTGTTTATGATGGCTCACGGGGTGCCCAGATATTGGCTTAAATATTATTTCTGGATGTGTCTATGAGGATGTTTTTGGATGAGTTTAACATTTGAATTGGTAGACTGAGTTAAACAGATTGTTCTCTCCACAGTGGGTGGGTCGCATTCAATCTGATGAAGGTCTGAATAGAAAGAAGAGTAAGAAAGAGTTATTTGTCTTGGCCTAATTATCTCCAAGCTGGAACACTGTCTTCTCCTGTCTTTGGAATTGGAACGGACTATACCGTTGGCTATCCTGGGTCTGGACTTCTCTGCTTCCATATCACATGAGCCAATTTCTTATAATGAATCTCTCTCTCTCTCTCCCTCTTTTTAAGATTTATTTATTTATTCTAGTGAGAGAGAGAGAGAGTGTGAGCAGGGGGAGGGTCAGAGGGAGAAAGAGAGAATCCTCAAGTAGACTCCCTGCTGAGCGGGGATCCCAACATGGGGCTTGATCTCAGGACTCTGAGATCATGACCTGAGCCAAAATTAAGAGTCAGATGCCCAACCGACTGAGCCACGCAGGCACCCCATGAATCTCTTTCTATACACACATAATACACACACACACACACACAACAGGCGTACACTACTGGTTCTATTTTTTCTGGAGAGCTCTAATACACGGTTCAACATTTACTCTTGTACTCTTCCTTTCAGAAATTTTGTAGTGAATCATATAAGGCATATAAGATTTATTAAAAGGCCAATGAATGCAAGTTCACTAATGGCTTCCATGTGGAAACTTTAAGATCCATCATATGATTAAGCATAGACCCTTCCCTTGTTTTTCTTTTTCTTTTTTTTTTAGATTTTTTATTTATTTATTTGACAGAGAAAGACACAGCGAGAGAGGGAACACAAGCAGGGGGAGTGGGAGAGGGAGAAGCAAACTCCCCGCCGAGCAGGGAGTCCGATGCGGGACTCGATCCAGGGACTCCAGGATCATGACCTGAGCCGAAGGCAGTCGCTTAACCAACTGAGCCACCCAGGCGCCCTCTTTTTCTTTTTTTTTTAAAGATTTTATTTATTTGACAGAGAGAGACACAGTGACAGAGGGAACACAAGCAGGGGGCGTGGGAGAGGGAGAAGCAGGCTTCCCGCAGAGCAGGGAGCCCGATGTGGGGCTCAATCCCAGGACCCTGGGATCACGACCCGAGCCGAAGGCAGATGCTTAACAACTGAGACACCCAGGCGCCCCCCCTTGTTTTTCTTTATTGTTGTTTTGTTTTAGCTTCTCAGCAATTAGATGATATGTAGGAAAAATGTCTTACATCCTTTGTTCCTCAGTGATTAAAATGAGTAAAATTCCTTGCCAAGTCACATTAGACACACAGCATTCATCAGACACAGACATCATTCTTGTATAGAATGAGCCACTAAATTTTTGGGATTTGTTACCATTGCATAGGGTAACCTATGCCGGCTGCTAAATTCCTAGCATACTCATGCAATCTATTATATGCTGGATTTTATTACAGTATATTTTTGTAATAGTACTAAGAATTGCTAGAAACTTTGCAGATATTAGAATACAAAGTTTTTCATTTTTTTTTTTTAAGAAATATTAACTTACTGAAACTCACTGAAGGTGATAGAGTTGTAACTAAACTCAAGTCTGCCTGATGTACTTTCTAATACGCCCTAATTACATTTGTTTTTGCTACTGCTCCTGGTGTCACTTCATAACTGCACAAAGGTTTGTGGTTGAATATTTTTTCCCTCTTTTTCTCTTTTTGTTGTAATTGAAGTTACTTTTCATTGAGATTTGAGAGATGAAGATGAGATTTGAGAGATTTGAGATTTAGTATTTTGACCCTCAAGACAGTATACTAGAATGTCATTAAGGCATTTGTCAAAGTCATTCATAAAATTGTAATAAATATCATGAAGAAATATAGACTTCCAAAAGTGCAATAAATTAAATGCACAACTGTTTCCAAAGGGTGTGCCCCAAAGTTACTGGTCCATAAATTCCACCCAGTGAAGTGCATGAGCTTGAAGGACAACCTCTCGATCAGCCTCTTTGCACGGTGGAAAACTACCTTGTCTGTTGGTTGTAAGGATTAAAGATAATGTAGGTAAATTATTCAACCTAGCAGATAATACAACCTCAATAAATTTTAAAATAATATCTTAAAAAGAAGAAATAAAGGCAAAGGAGAACAAGGTAAAAGAGGTGGAGCCAAAGCTCAGTCTTTGGGGCTGCCTTACTCAAAGCTTTTAAGATGACTAGAATCCTGAAGGTATGCCACATTATTTTTGGACAATTCACAAATATGAACATGTGCAATTTGTTAAAAACATTTCTCTAGATATACGGGGTAATAGGGACCAAAAGGCGGTGTGGCTAAAAAAAAATAACAAAACCAAATGAAAATAAGAACTAAATAGACACAGACAGAAAGCATTAAAGAGCCCAAGATGGAAATAAAAGGCACACTGGGCTTAGAACAGAACAACTAAAATACTGTGTCCACTAAAATGTGTTGTGTTTGAAGAGGGCTTTGAATGTGAAAGTAAGCAGGTGCACAGCATTGTGAAATTTGTCATGAAGGAACTAAAGATGTTTTATTTCAAAATAAAGAAAAGCTTTAGGATGGGTATGATTGTGGTCTTCCAATATATTAAAGGGATCCTGAAGAAAAGGTTCTTTTTTTAGCTTCAATGAACAATTTAGGAAGTAGTGTTTGCTGTTCATTCAAAGGGAACATTTCTTAAATGTTAGAGTTAATGGGATCCTAGGAAAATAGTCATCATGAAATATGTTGTCTCATAGAGTGATAAATTCCTTGTTAAAGACAGGATCAAAAGTTGCTCTTCTGCCTTCTTGTGGGATCAAAAAGGGAGATCAGTATCCACTGGGAGACTGGGCCAGTTGATATTTAAATATCCTTTATACTATGAAATAACATGATGACTCTTCCATATACTTCTGTTAGATGTTACTCACAGATTCATCAAACATTTATCAAGCATGTACTATGCGTAAGGCACAATAAACTGATGTTATACGTTCATCATCTCATTCAACTTATGAAGAAGATAACATCTTTTTAAATTAGGAAAGTAAGGGATAGAGAAGTTAAACAATGTGTGCGTGATCACAAGCTACCAATACAAATTTCCCCATGTAGAAATCCTAGCATCAGGATTCTAAAATTTGGGTTTTTCATACTTTCTTTCTAAACTGTAAACAGTATATAAATATTTCAATGTTCCTCGTGATGTGTGGCATGTTTTGTAGAATCATAATACGATGACGCTACATTGAGTGTATACAATAATACCTTATATTATTGTGTCATCTTTACATGACACAGTACCAGGACATAAGACACAACTTTGATTCATTATAACTTAGTTCTTACTGGTGTATTACCATTCTCTTCATCTTTATGAAAAGTAAATATGAAAACTTGATTTAAAAATCAGACCTAAGGTTCAGGAGACTAATTTGAATGTTATTTGAATGAGTTGTGTCTCTCAGATTGCTAACATCTCATACTACAATTTTCTTCTCTAATTAAGTGACTCAACACTATAAAATCTGCTTTTTGAAATGACGGAACACTTCAGGATGTGGTTTTCTTACCCTTTTCTGAGAAAAAAAAATCAAGCTGCGTGGCCCATGTGATGAAACAATGTAGATAATGTTCATATGGAAAGGTGTAAGATGAAAGTGTGAGAATCATTGTTAGATAGTTCCAGTGATGAACCTGGCACTTTCATACTATCTAAATGCACTTTTAAAAAATTTGAGGAACCCATTATTTTGTTTTAAACAGCAAATCTCTCTTAACTACTGGCATAATACTGTCATATCCTTTCTGATGAATCAGCAGTCACACTGCCAGTACATTAAACAGCATTTTGTATATGAGAAGAGACAGAAAATAATTCTGTTGACGATAACCAAGTAAGCAATATAATCTTGGAGACAGATCATTTGTATTATTTAAAACTGAGGATTCTAAGCCTGTAATACCACATAGCTTTGCTGTTTAAACAGCAAGAAGTATTCTATGCTTCATGGATATGTAAGTATAGGTATTTAGAAATATCTGGAGTATACATTTATGGATGTATCACCTGCATTCCTATGTGAGTGAAGTTGTGAGCAGAGTCAGCCAGAGTTCAAGGCACATGAGCATTTCTCATGCAACCCTATTCTAAAGCAAAATGATGCTTTCTAGGGCCAAGATCTCCTTTTGTGTTTATCAACCCAGGATGAGGAGTATCCCTCTTACTATGAATAAGTAAAACTTATAATCAAATTTAATTAAAATTATTTTCTACACATTTATTATTTTAACATTTATTGTACTTATTTAACTGAGACTGAAAATCTTTGGACAGCATCCTGTGACTTCTATATTTGGAATTTATGAAATTCAGTAAAGATATTCCAATAAAAGACTGGTCAAGTTTTTTTCATGAATGGGCTGACACTTAGGGGCCAGAAATGTTCTGTTATCCAGGACTCACTGCTGTGGGATGGGGAGTTTACTATGGATGTTAGTACTAAGAGCACTGGTGTAGCTCCCACTTTCAACCTGTCCCCATGACTGCCAAGACACTAGCCCTCCTGTTGCAAAGGTGTCCGATGGTGCTCTGATCAGTAAGACATGCTATAAAACGGCCTCCCACTTGCAGTGTTCCCAGTACTGACCTCGTCTGCCCCTCCTCACCACCACTCCCCACTTTTTACACCCCTCTCCTTCCCATACACACACATAGACCATTTTTATTTGGGGGGCCATTACCCCACACCCCTAATTGCTGCCAAAAGCACATGGGCTGGGGCTTGGGCTGGACTGACAGACACCTCCCCCTACCCAAACCCTTACTGTGTGTGGATGGAAAACTTTTTTGTTTTTTTTGTTTTTTTTTTCTGAATAAAAAAGTTTCTGCTAACAATAACAACAACTATATATAAAATGAATGGATCAAGTTATCAAGAGAAAATTCTCCCAAGAATTACATTTCTTATTTGTAACACAATCTTAGAAAATGGCAGACCTCAAAATAAGATAAAACTTGTTAGTTTTTGAGAAAGAAAAAGCTTGGCACCGGGAGACATTTTTTTTTTCTTTCACATAAAAACATTATATGACAGCTTATTGAATAGCATGAAAAAAATGACTACAATAATCAAATATTTAATTTTCAGGAAAAATATATCAGCCAAAATTTGATTTTAGTGCCAATATCCCTTCAGCAAGCCTTCATTTCTTCCTAACATTTTACTCTCTTTAAAAATAAATAGATAGGGCACCTGGGTGGCTCAGTTGTTGGGCATCTGCCTTCGGCTCAGGTCATGATCCCAGAGTCCTGGGATGGAACCCCCTGATGGGCTCCCTGCTCAGCCGGGGTCCTGCTTCTCCCTCTCCCACTCCCCATGCTTGTGTTTCCTCTCTAGCTGTCTATCTCTCTGTGAAATAAATAAATAAAATCTTTAAAATAAATAAATAAATAAATAGTAAAATATGTGCTCATTTAGGGCATGGTCTGCACTGTTAACATTTCCAATTGGCTAATCTTCGATATGGGAAGCTGCTCTGTGCATTCTGGGATATTTAGCAGCACCTCTGGCTTTTACATCCCAGATGCCAGTGGCAGCCCTTCAGTCATGACAATCAGTAATGTCTGCAGACATTGTCAAATGTCCCCCTGAGGGCTGAAATCCTCCTAGGTTGAGAACCACTGATTTAAGGCCACCAAAGTCTACATGTCCTTCCTCATGCTAGCTGAAATTACCCTTCTGTTTTTCTTCCCCATTGAGCTTCCTCTATTCCTTTTGCCTCCATTATAATTTAATTCTTATTTCTTTAACTTTATGGGAATTACCAAAAACATTTATTTGAAGGAGTTACATAAGAGCACCTCTTCCTCCTACTACTGTGGACCCACATCAGAACACAGAGCCTAAGAGAGGATGGAGACTGTATTCCCCCTGTCGTTCACCCACCAGACACGGTGTACTTATGGAGAACACTAACTGTACAAACTTCCCTGGTGCTCTGTTTATAATATTATGACATGCCATTTATAAATGAATCATGTAGAACTTAGAAATTAATGTCTCATGGTGACAACATAATAATGGGTGGCTGTGTTCCCAGGCCAGTCTTCAAAAGTCAAATTACCTATAAATCAGTTGAAATCTCTGAATGGTGATCTCTTCCATTTTAAGATCTGGTAACAGGAATCCATGCAGTAATGTTTTAAATAAATACATGGAACAGAAAGACAGTGGATTTTCCTTCCTCTGATCCAATTTGATAAACGATAAACTCAATATGGCCTAGGTTTGATATCTATGCCACTTATTCAACTCCCTAAAACTTATATTTATGGAAATCCCCTTAAGTTATTCTATGCTTTTTCTCCACACATGAGAATATATCTTCCCTTAGTGACACTAGATTTAAAGAAATGTCAGTTAGCCAGTGAAGGGAGTCAAATATAGACTCTTAATCCCTATACATAATACTAGTTAAGAAATATATTAATAAATATGTTTGTTGACTGTGTATGTTCACAATCATGTGCATGATAAAGAGATGATTTTTTAACCCAAAATTCTGTCTTTTTTGAAAAGCAGAGTGATATTAAGTGCCTATTTAGATAGAAGTCAATATACCTGGTATGATGGTGACCACAAAGGTGGTCAAGACATGATTCATGCCCTTAGGAGTTTTTGAAATTTAGAGAAAGATTCATAGAAGTAACTACAGAAATAAAATAACATTACTAGGAGAAGGTTCTTTATGAAGACATATCCTGTGAATAATTATAGTAGACTGAATAGTTATGCACATCTCTTTCACCTCCTATACATTCTAAGTGTAACTGGCCTAATTATGTACTGCTCACCCATATATTTAGCTCCCATATGCTGATTATGCAAAAACAGAATTAAGATTAAGTTAACCAAAGAGAAATGAAGCATTTAAGCATTATATTCACCTGCTAACCCTTTTCTACAAAAAGTCCTCTTGGAGTTATATTATGATGAAGATGTTATGTTACCTCTGCTTGAAAACTTGCAGTTGAAACAGGAGAAAACCTTGGATTGGTGTTATGTCTCTACCCCTGTAACTTAACACTACCTAAGGTCTTTTTTCTCCTTTAATTTTGCAGAAAGTCTAATTAGGATTATTATTTTTTTATTTAAAATGTCATGAAATTTGCTGAACTCACCAAAACCTGGTACTTCCTATAATATTAAGGAAAATTAATTTGCCCTTATTTTCTTATAAGAAATTAGGATATGTGGTTGAGGTTGCCAGATTGCCTATTGTCTCCCGATAGCCACTGAGCCATTGTCTACTTTTTTTTTTTTTTAGCTGAAGACATGATTCCTAAGACTATAGATTATATTTCCCATACTCCCTTAAAGCTAGGTATACATATGTAAACATTCCTGGAAAAAGGTTTTAAGTTTAAATAGTATATGTAATATGTAGCAGTGGTTGTTAATGAGAAAGTTAGGTATCTATTCTTAAACCTTTCTCTTCACCCTGTGGGAAGTGATGACTGGAATACAGTCAACTATTGTTAGCCTAGAACTTCTAAATTCCCAGGGCCAGGTTAACAGCTGTGTGCTGGGAATGGAAACCTGATCTAGGACACCTTTGGAGCTCATACCAGCTTTGGACTAATTAATTCTGCACTATTTTTACTTGTAGGAAAGATTCTGTTTAAAACATTGACTTTTTTCATTTTTTCAAGTGGTATATAATCATAAGACAGGCAGTTTGCCTAGTCATGAAAAGAGCAGGCATCTTAGAAACAATTCTTTCAAATGCTAGAATTACCTTTGGCTTAGGGCTATAACCCTTTCCTTAGAGTGGGAAAGGTCATGGAGCAGGCTCTTAATGCCACATGTATACCTTTGTTCAATGGCTGAGGTGATTGGTCTGAAAATGCTGATATAAATGTGAAGGTAATAGTTTCATAAAGCCTAAATATTAATAGTGAATATTAATTGTGGAACTTTTGTTTCAGGCAAGTCAATTCCAGTACCCTGAAATTCTTCAACACAGATAAAATACTCCTTGTATAAAGGAAATAAAAAGGTTTTGAGTAAGCTGCCAAATGACAATGAGAACAAACTAAATTCACTGAATCCTCCCTAAATTCCTTTCTCTGTACCAGCCAACACCAATGATGTTCTTTACATCATTTATGTTTTAGATCCTTTACATAGCAGTCAGTTAAGAATAGGAAATATTACAATACCAATTAACAGAAAAGGAAACCGTTTTAGGAAAGGTAGATCACTTAGCTAGATTCATAATAGCAGTCAATTATAGAGCCAGAATTCAAGTTATAACCTACAATAATACTAGTTAATAATCTTATCTCGCTACCTTCTAGGTCTACTTCCTTTCACCTCTTCTATTTCTCACCCTGCTCTCCCTAGGTCTGATAGTTCAAGGCACCATCCCCAAATGTTGATGGAGCAATTGTGTTTGGATATTGGGCTTTTCTGTGCTCATCATGCCATATCAGTGTCTGCCCATATGACACATACCACTTTCACCAGAAAGCAAACATGAGAAATGTAACAGCAGAGACTTCCCAGGGCAGATGACAAATTTGCCCTTATGATCTTATACATTCCAAATTTAAGTGTACAATAGTCATTATGACAAGATTGTATGGTAGGTCAAGAGATAGTCCCTTTGCCCAAGATAGAGTCACTTCATATTTGAAAGGAGTTAAGGTCATGTAAAAATAGGAAACAAAACATTTATAACCGCAGATTACCTAAGATCCAGACTTCACTGTACTTATACTCATCTGGATGCTTGATTTATTTTGTATTAGGAACTTCTTATCTGTTCTAATAATATCAGTAGCTCCTATCAGTAAAATCATATCTTTAGAAGTGACATTAAATTACTTCCTGTCTCATCAGGCCTAGAGATATGTTTAAAAATAATGTCATACATAGTCTAAGAATCTTCCTCAAAACTAAAAATATTTTGCAGTAGTGGCAGTTACTCAATTTAAAGACATTGAATTTGATATGTGTACAATTTGATATGTGAAGGATTTTGATGATATTCAGCGAGGAAAAAATATGATTTTAATTAAATTTCAAAAATTTAATTAAATTTCAAAAATTCACCCTAGTTATTCTGTGAATAATGGAGCAGTTAGTAGAGAGAGTAGAGAAGGTCAAAAGGCTAGGATGCTATTTCAAGAATCCAAGGTAGAAATTATAGTAACTTGAACTTAGTGGATAGCTGTGGCAACAGTAAGCAGCAGTAACAGTCTGAAAATATTTTGAAGATAGAGCCCATGAAATTTGTTGATAGATTAATGTGGGAGTTGAAAGAAACACAAGAGTTCATGATCACACCTTGTTTTCTGGCTCTAGTAACTGGAAGAATGGAATTTTCTCTATCAGAATTATCCCACCTGCTGGTATAAATGTTTTTTAACGTTATACTTCTAAATCAATATTGTTATTAATCTACTGCATCTACTGAGATGGGGAACACTTAGGGAGAAGGGTGTCAAGCATGGGTACAAAAATGAATTAAATTTATGATGTATTAATTTGACCTCTCAGGGGAGATATCTAAGATGATTGGTGTATGAGCCTGTAACTTGGCGGGGGGGCGGTGTTTGGGTCGGAGATAAATATCACCATGTATTTGGAAAAAAATATTTATAAGTCTGGATTTCAAAGAAGATATATAAAGAAGACAGAATTAGCAGTGAGTTGGGAGGAGAATGTCCCAGGGTCCATTCAAACAAAAGAAAGTCAAGATGAGGAATCAACACACTTGCCAAATGCCATGAATAGATTCAGGAACATAATGATGAGGAATGGACTATTGAATTTCAGTGCTTTTCTGGAGTAGTTTTGGCAGATTTCTTGGAAAGAAACCCTGTTGGTGTTTGTTCCAAAAGGAATAGAAGATTATAAAGATAGGAAACAATGAGAAATAATTTTCACAAAGAATTTTACTGTAAGGAAAAGTAGGACAAAAATGGAATATATAAAGCAGGATATGGAAACAAGGGAAAAGTTTTAAAATGTTTATATGTTTGGCATCTTTATATGCTGATGAGAATAATACACTAGAAGGTAACGTTAAAAAGCAAAAGGGAGCAAAGTAGGAAAGGCTTGAAATTAGAAAAGAATGTGTTCAACCAATGGAACAAACAAATGGCAGAGGGATCATATATTGGAATGCATGTACACTGGTACATTTTGTGGTAAAAATGATATGATGAACAGCCACAAATTCTTTAGGGAAAATAATTCACCAGAAATATGTATTTTATAAAGAATAAATAGCTAATGGATAATACATGTGAAATTATTATCTGAATTTTAAAGCACCCTCGCACTATTTTCATTATTAAATACAAGAATAGAAATTACTATATTGAGAGAGAGTTGGGGAATCCTTGAAAGAGGTGAGAGAAATAGGCTTTTAAATTGCATAGCTAACTGGAACACTTATTGGAAACAAAGGTTTGCAGTCTTATTAACCTAAATTCAAAGTAATTTAACAGAACTGTAGCACTCAAGTGAGCAAATGTTTGCTTTCAGATAGTCTATTGTTAGTTTGAAAAGCGCAATCTCTTCAAACTGATTTTGAGTTTCCTACTCAATAGAGAAAAGCAATTAGGAAGCAGAGTATTAGCAAGTATCACTCAGAAAATAAATATTTACTGTCAACCTTACAGATGTGAAAAGTCTTGTTTCCACATATAGTTCTAATTGGATTTCAATGGCTTCCTAAGTATTCTATTAACTCTTTGATATTCTTTTAAAAAACTGCTGTGCCACATTATTTTCTTAAGCTTTAAAAATTATCAAATGTAGCTTAGGGCATTAGTTACCTAAACCTAAGAATATTTATTGGGACTTTGTTCCAGGGTCTCTTTTAGTATTAACTGATTTCAAAGTATAATTTATGCAACATTTTTCAACACCAAGGGCAGTCAGAGCTTACACCATAGTTTAGTTTTTATTATTATTAAAAGGATTTCCATATACTTTTAATGTTTTCTCGTCATTGAAAAATTCTCACCTGAATTTTTATTGAAGTTTTCATCTTTTTCTTAAAAACAATTTCTGAAATTATTGGATGTGATCAAAACAAATACTAGGGTATAAACCTATATTCTTTTTAACATTATGAATTATGCTATATTTTAAGTACATCAGTTGCCAAAGGGGGAACCATTCAAAGGAGTTAATACTTTTCTGATGCACTCAAAGTGCTTGCACATAATTTACTGTATCATAAAACCAGTCTGAGGAATGCAGCCTCATAAAATGCATAGGGTTTGAAAAAATGATTGGAATGATGATAGACACCACCTTATTTAAGTAATAATAGTATTCAAATAAATGTTGAGTTCCTACTATGGGGCTATCCTTTTATGAGATCATTTACAATTTTTATTACATTGAGATTTCAGTATAAGCTCAAAGCATAGGTAATGTTACACCCATTTTTCTGATGTGGAATTGGAGTCTCAGAGCTTAATAAACTTGGCAAGAAATTCCAGCAGTAATTAAATGACTAAGCAAGAATCTGAATTTCAGTTGCCTCTTTATCTACAAAGATTTCCCTGGCTACTAATAGGTGATTAGTTGATAAGGAATATCCAGAATCACACATTTCTAGTCCTTAGTGTTGATCTAATCTATAGAAGTTAAATAAATCCTTGGATTTATTATCATAATGCTTAGCAACTTCAACTACATGAACGGTGACATGCTTGTACTCTGGAAACTTTTTTTTTTTTTAACAGTTGTATATAATTACTTTTGTTCTTCACCAGCTCCTTTGAAATACAACATGGATATCAATAGGATAAAATTTCAAAGCAGAATTGATTTCAAAATAAAATATTCCCTGCAATGTCTGCATTTTTCAATGCAAGCTATTCATATTGGTTTAAAGAGAATATAACTCAAATAGTTTATTTGCTAATAAAGTGTGAAGTACGCCAAGCTTCTCTGAATATTTATTTCATTGTAGCTGTACTGTAAGGTGATAGTAAATATATGTAGTAATGATTAAATTGCAATTTTACAAGGCAAAAAAAAATAACATAAAATAATAGATGTGTAGCTAAAAGGCAGTCACAAAATACCATGGAGTGGAGAGCTCCCAAAGATCATGCTAGAACTTAGGGTATCAGAGCTATAATGACCATAAAAGTTTCCCTAGAGTTTCAATAAGACAGTAAGGTAATAAGATCCTCCAGGAACCATCAAAAAGCCTTATAAAAAATAAATGATACAAACACAAGAAATGCTAAAATATAAATTTTAGAATAAGTTGTGAAAGCTGAAAAATAAACCACATATTCTATGCTGCCCTGAGAAAAACCTCCTTTGAGTACCACCTGTTTACTCTATGGCTCTATGGTAATATTGGTATAGTACCTACCAGTGGATCTCAATGGATTTTAACTATACACCTAAAACCATGCCTGAACTTAATTCAGGAAAGAATGAAAATGTTACTAACCTTTACATTGTAATAGAAAAGCTATAGCTTACAAACCTACTAAAAGCAGGGAACAGAACAGACCTGGGCAGAAAGTTAGGAGTACGGCATCTCAACTTATACGACATCAAGAGTAGAGATACTGTTAAAACATTAGAAATAAGAAAAACAAATTTAACTATATAAAGTTGAAAATATAAGAAAAAATAGTGACAATGATTAAAATTGTGAAATGGAGGAAAAGTTAGTTGGAGTATGAGCCAAGTCTTCATCTGTCAAGACAGGAAGTGAATAAATAATGAATAAAGTTGATTAATGAAAAAATAGTGGTATATAACCACTTATTTATGGACTTGAAGATAACCCACCCCTAAGATAGAGAAAATATTAGAAGTTTGCCTCTGGGTGAATTGGGGCTTGGAATTTTTTCTTTATAAGGGTTTCTATTGTTCTTTGTCTTTAACATTTATTATTTTTTTTATGTTTTTAATGCTAAATGGTTATTCTGTTGCACAGCTTTCTTTCGTCTCGTCATGCTAAAGCCAAACAGCTGTAAAAGCCCTAGTAACTTGAAAAACATGGATGTACAACAAAAAGGCAGAGTATTAGTGGTAGTTTCTCCTAACTATATACATGCCCTGAGTTTCTGAAGAGAGAACTATAACCATGTGTTAGGAGAGGATAAGAACTCAGTGGTTTACAAATGTTTTAATTCACACTTGAAATGTAAATGGGTACTTTCAGTACTTTATGTGAATCATTTAACACACATGCATATACTTTGATAAGCTAAATATCTTATAATAAAAAACATTGCTTCATTCTGACAGATTTCTTTTTTTGTACAGATATAATAAGATACTGCAAGATGCTTCAGATTTTATTTTTCTCTTAAGGTCAATAAGAAGGTTAATACTCAGCCATAGTCAGTTCAAGTAGAGTATGGGTGAAATGCCAGTTAAGCAGAATAATGACAGTCCCTTACTAACCAAAATAACACATAACCAAGGCAGTCTTATTTTTAACCTATGACTGTCAGGACATAGTCAGGCATTTAGTTCTTTGGAAACCATGCCTTATTTTTCTTTTTTTGGTTGAAGTATCATGAGCAAGGCTTTCATTCTCCAGAGATGACTATTGCAATGTATAGTGATCTATATTTTACTAAAGGAGCTTGAGTCAGAAAAGGCAACAGAGTTTTGTAATAAAAATGCACTTTGACTTTACCACACTTGCTTATTATCTAGAAAAAAAAAGATATGATCAAAATGTATTACATGTGTTCTACTATTAATTGTAGCAAGTCTGACTGTAATTCATTACAGGAAGATAAAAATCCTTTTCTCATATAATAGGGAATAAAATTATTTTCCTGCTTTGTGGCTTATGCTGAAGCATAATTTAGTCTCTTAATAAGAAAGGTTGTGTAGAATGCTGAAAATTACAAATCTGAAATACAGTCTTACTAATTTTACTACAATAATATTAAACAGGCTACTGTTACTCAGATGTTCTTCAATGTAACTGTGATGATAGTAGAGTAAGTTTATGTGGTATTTCTTCTATAAAATTTCTACCACAGTAATTATAAATTTCTAAAGTTAGGGTTTTACTATGTTAAAGATAATATTTTTTTAAAGATTTTATTTATTCATATGAGAGAGAGAAAGAGAGAGAGAGAGCACGAGTGGGGAGAAGGAAGGGCAGAGGGAGGAGCAGATTCCCTGCTGAGCAGGGAGCCAGTAACCTGAGCTGAACGCAGATGCGTAACCATTTGAGCCACCCAGGCACCCCAATAAAGATAATGTTTTTTAAGAAAAAATAAGAATTGCAATTCTGAAGTGTTTTTAAAGGTTTATTTTACTTCTTTTAAATAGTTTAGTGTTTTCCTAATAAAGATAATCTATAGGACTTTGTGATTAAAATGAACAAGTTTGTCACTCAAACAAATGGTTGTGTGGTTGTACAAATCACCCAAATAGGGTATTTAGAGACCAGGTATGGGGAGATGTGGAATAATGAAATGATGAGTTATACAGATGGGAGATATATTCAAGAATACCTGGAACTGAAAAATAAAATGGAGAAATAGATTCAGGAGTAATCAACAGATTTGGAAATAATTCCTTTATCACAAGAGTAGAAATTGTGTACAAGCCTGATGTTTCTGGTAGGGAATGTGTAAGGTAAGAAACATCACTCCAGTGCAGCGGAAAACCCAAGTAAATGCGCTGGCAAGAGATTCTGGATATCATTATTTGGGCTCATACACCATAGCCTGAATTGGCTCTAACTCCTGGATTTTCAGTTAGATAAACCATTAAAAATGGAAAGGTTTCTGTCTAGTGTACTCATAAATACCAGTTCCACAAGTCAAGATGGATTGTTATGAAGAAACTTTCTCTGAAACACTATGCCCAATTCTGAGAAAGGTTGAAAGTCAGAGAAGCTAAATGGGCTTCCCTTTGGAGTAGTGTCTCAGTTCTCGAGGGATTAAAAACATGAAGATGGATGTACTGACTTCAAAGATTCACCTGGTACTTAGAAAAATGGTATCTCAAGACTGTGGGACAAGATGAGATATGACCTGCCCATCAGGGAGTAAATGAAGCTATTGTTACAATTCAGTTTTTTTTGTTTGTTTGTTTTTTTAACGCACAGTGTTTTATTAGTTTTAGGTGTACAATACGGGATTCAATGATTCCATACATCACCTGGTGCTCATCACAGCAAGTACCCTTCTTAATCCCCATCAACCTATTTCACCATCTCCCTACCCACCTCCCCTCTGGTAACTATCAGTTCTCTATAATTAAGAGTCTATTTCTTATCTCTCTCTTGCTCTCTTTCCCCCCCTTTCCTCATTTGTTTTCTTTCTTAAATTCCATATGAGTGAAATCATATGGTATTTGTCTTTCTCTGACTTATTTTGCTTAATATTATATTCTCAAGCTCCATCGATGTCATGACAAATGACAAGATTTCATTCTTTTTAAAGATTTATTTATTCATTTTAGAGAGTGTGAGTGGGGGAAAGGCAGAGGGAGAGAATCTTCAAGCAGACTCCCCAATGAGCATAAAATCCACCATGGGGCTCAATCACAGGACCCATAAGATCCTGACCTGAACTGAAGCCAAGAGTCAGATGCTTAACTGAGCCACCCAGGCACCCCTCATTCTTTTTTTTTATGGCTTGATTTAGATAGATAGATAGATAGATAGATAGATAGATAGATAGATAGATAGATAGATAGATAGAT
>NC_058409.1:135002950-135078289 GCF_002201575.2 Neomonachus schauinslandi | reverse complement strand
GATAGATAGATAGATAGATAGATAGATAGATAGATAGATAGATAGATGATAGATCGATGATAGCTAGCTAGCTATAGATAGATACAGATATCTAGATCACATCTTCTTTGTCCATTCATTAATCAATGGACACTTCAGCTGCTTCCATATCTTGAATATTATAAATAATGCTGACATAAACATAGGGGTGCATTTATCTCTTTGAATTATCATTTTTGTATTTTTGTGTGTGTGTAAGTACCCAGTAGTGTGATTACTGGATCATGTGGTAGTTCTATTTTTAACTTTTTGAGGAACATCCACACTGTCTTCCACAGTGGCTGTAGTAGTTTGTATTCCCACCAACAGTGCAAGAAGGTTCCTTTTTCTCCACATCCTCCACAACACCTATTTGTGTGTGTGTATGTGTTGTTGATTTTAGTCATTCTGATAGGTGTGAAGTGATATCTCATTGTAGTTTTGATTTGCATTTCTCTGATGCTGATTATGAGCATCTTCTTATGTCTGTTGGCTATTTGTGTCTTCTTCTTTGGGGAAATGTATGTTCATGTCTTCTGCCTATTTTTTTAATTGGATTATTTGTTTTTTGGGTATTGAGTTGTATAAGTTCTTATATATTTTGGATACTAACCCTTTATTGGATATGTCATTTTCAAATATCTTCTCCCATTCAGTAGGGTGTCTTCTAGTTTTGTTGATAGTTTCCTTTGCTGTGCAGAAGCTTCTTATTTTGATGTAGTCCCAACAGTTTATTTTTCCTTTGCTTTCCTTGCCTCCAGAGACATATATAGAAAGAATTTGCTAAGGCTGATGGCAAAGAGGTTACTCCCTATATTCTCTTCTAGGACTTTTATGGTTTCAGCTCTCACATTTAGGTCTTTAATCCACTTTGAATTTATTTTTGTGTACAGTGTAAGAGAATGGTCCAGTTTTCCCAACACCATTTGTTGAAGAGATTAGATATTCTTTCCTGCTTTGTGAAAAACTAATTGATCATATACTTGTGGGTTTATTTCTGGATTTTCTATTCTGTTCTATTGACGTCTGTGTCTATTTTGTGTTAGTACCATACTGTCTTGATTACTACAACTTTGTAATATACCTTGAAGACCAGAATTGTGATGCCTCTAACTTTGCTTTGCTTTTCAAGGTTGCTTTGGCTCTTTGGGGTCTTTGTGGTTTCATATGAATTTAAAGATTTTTTGTTCTAGTTCTGTTAAAAATGCTGTTGTTATTTTGATAAAGACTGCATTAAATGTGTAGATTTCTTTAGGTAGTATAGACATTTTAAGAATATTTGTTTTTCCTTGGGGCGCCTGGGTGGCTCAGTTGGTTAAGCGACTGCCTTCGGCTCAGGTCATGATCCTGGAGTCCCGGGATCGAGTCCCGCATCAGGCTCCCTGCTCAGCGGGGAGTCTGCTTCTCCCTCTGACCCTCCCCCCTCTCATGTACTCACTCTCTCTCAAATAAATAAATAAAATCTTTAAAAAAAATTTGTTTTTCCAATCCATGAGCATGGAATGTTATTCCATTTATTTGTGTTATTTTCTATTTCTTTCATCAGTGTTTTACAGTTTTCAGAGCACAGGTCTTTCTCCTCTTTGTCTAGGTTTATTCCTAGGTATCTTACGGTTTTTGGTGCAATTGTAAATGGGATTTACTCCTTAATTTCTCTTTATGCTGTTTTATTATTGGTGTATAGAAATGCAACAGATTTCTGTACACTGATTTTGTATTCTGTGACTTTACTGAACTCATTTATCAGTTCAAGCAGTTGTTTGGTGGAGTCTTTCAGGTTTTCTATATAGAGATTCATGTCATCTGCAAATAGTGGGTTTTACTTCTTCCTTACCAATATGGATGCCTTTTATTTCATTTTGTTATGTGATTGCTGTGGCTAGGACTTCCAGTACTTTGTTGAATAAAAGTGGTTACAGTAGACATCCTTATCTTGTTTCTGACCATAGGGGGAAAACCCTCAGCTTTTTCCCATTGAGTATGAAGTTTGCTGTGGGTTTTTCATATATGACCTTTAGAACGGTGAAGTAGGTTCCTTCTAAAGCTACTTTGTTGAGTCCTTTTTTTGTGAATGGATATTGCACATTGTCAAATGCATTTTCTGAATCTATTGAAATGATCATTTAATTTTTATCCTTTCTCTTACCAATGTGATGTATCACACACTGATTGATTTGTGAATGTTAAACCACTGCCAAAGGAAAGATTCTTGCTAAGATTCATTCTTCCTCCCTGAAAGCAACCCATGTTCTATGATTGGTCATGAACTGAGGGAGGAAATAAAAGCTTGCGTACTTGCTTCAAGGTGGAATAATGTTCAAGAAGCATTTCAGCCTGGGGTGCCTGTGTGACTCAGTCGTTAAGCATCTGTCTTCGGCTCAGGTCATGATCCCAGGGCTCTAGGATGGAGCCCACATCGGGCTCCCTGCTCCACGGGAAGCCTGTTTCTCCCTCTCCCACTTCCCCTGCTTGTGTTCCCTTTCTCGCTGTGTCTCTCTCTGTAAAATAAATAAAATCTTAAAAAAAAAAAAGCAGCAGCATTTCAGCCTTAAATCTCCTGGAAAACCCTTTGTTAAGACTGTGGTGCAATTCAACACCTTTCTTTGTCCAGTCCTTGTTCCTTCCCCCCGTAGGTGTTGATACAAAGAAAACACCTAAATAAACTATCTGCAGATGATTTTCTGCATTAAAGGCTATTCCCCAGAGAACTGAATCTAAGAAATATACTATATAATGTGTGTGTTTAATATATAATTGTTTATTATAGATCACTCTCCCCTAAATATGTGCTCCATAAGAACAAGATATTTCACCCCCAAATATCAGACACATGGTAGGTGCTCAAGAAATGGCCATCACTTGAAAGTGCTCTAAATATGAGAAGAATGGATAGATTTGCCACAAGGATTAAATTAAATAAAGGATTCAAGTCCTCAACAAAGAATGACATGTTTGTGTCATTTACTATATAGTAATGTTTTCTTTTTCTATCTTGTAACTACCTTTTGTGTGTTCAAAGCATAATGCTCAATAGTATGTCCAGGAAGCTCTCAGAAACTTGAGGATTGTTTGGATCCAAGGAAAATTAATTTCCTTATCAGGAACTTCTGCATTAGGATTGTGTATATTTATATTCTTAGGATCTTTTTACCCTACAAATTGAAGATCTTTCTCTTCTACTTTACAGCTCTCCTCTCTCATACAGCTCTTGCTGCATCATAACTTCAGTATCCCCTGACTCAGATATATTCATAGTTTGGCTTGCTCATCATCTTTCATGACCTACCTCTGCCCATGTATGTCCTCTCAGTACAGCATTTACTATAATAACCAGATTGTCATAACCAGATTATCTCTAAATTCTCAATTACTCAGACTCTTAGGAAAAAAAGCATATTCATTTTTTTGCTTTTTCATTTTTTATCAATTACTGCATGCATTAAATGCTTTGAGTCAGATACTTAGCTGAATCCAATCACCTGGGGCTAGATGGAATAAAATCAGGTGGTACAAAGTCAATGGTCTAAGGCCGTGCCCTGAGGTCAGAACATAGGAAAAGACAGGGTCTCTATGAAGAGTTTGCAGGTACAGCAGCCTGAGCAATGGACATGTATAATAACATCTTGCTTTCAAAAGACCCTGAAATGCAACATCTTCATTTATATACTTCTGTGAAAGACAAGTTACATAGGAAAATCTGTTTTACTGTTCCTTTTAACAAAATTGTGGTTTTATTATACATAGCCAACTATTATAAAATGTATGAGGAAATAATTATTTTAGACACATGTAAGACTTGTTTCTGACTTAATATCAGTGGGAAATACAAAATCCCTTTTGATATATGTTCAAGGCTATTGGCATATAAACTCAAGCTTAAGATATTCTTCACTTGTGAAATATACTCATGTTCAAGTTTGGCAGCCTTACAAACTAAGTTCTAAATTCTCAAATCTGGATTCCAAAAACACCTATTCTTTCAGTTGGGTTTTGTGCATGTGTGTGTGTGAGAAAGAGAGGGAGGGAGGGAGGAAAGGAAAGAGAGAGAGAGAGAGAGAGATCAGCTTGTAATTATAAACCAAATAGAGAACCTGTCCAGAAAGGATGATTTTTGTCAATAGGCAAGTGAGATAAAGTCTGCAAAGATGCTTGGAAACAGCAAGAAAGCATACGGTATATTTTACTTTCTCCAACTATTTGTATTCTGTACCCTTGCTCAGAGAGTCAGACTAGGTGTGCATTTATAAAATAAGTAAATAAACTAACCCAACAATTGGCTTTCAGGAAAGCTAGCTTTATTTTAGCTATTGGTGTTTCAGAAATATAGCCCCAAGACTGAAAGAAATGAATGAAGTGAACTAGAGAACTTTGTGGAATCATCCCCTACTGAGTTAACATACAGATTCTTTTTTGAAGAAATTTGGTGGTATTGGAGTTGACATTTAGACTTTCATTTTTATCACCTGACCTGAAATAGAAGGTCCTTTATACTAATGACAGGAATGCATAAGTACCTGCTTCTAAGATCATTATAAGCAATAGCCACTGCTGTCTGTGGAAGAAAGGAACTGGCTCTTTGCCAACATTAAATAGGGCTTGCACACTGAAGGCTTCAGTTTATTGCTAAATTTAGAGTCCAAAAGTTATCTGTCTGTATGTTCTAAATTTACAAATATGCACTTTAATATGCAGGAATGGATGAGATTCTTTTTAAAAAAATAAATCTACTTTCCTTTAATAGAAGTTTTCACTTTTTTGGTTCATTTTGGTGAGGTGTTTTTTTTTTTTTTTTTTTTTGGCTGGGGAGTTGTTTGTTGGTCTCAGATCACTTTAAGGAAATATGGTATCAGATTTTAAGCATCAAGTAGTCTTTATTTCTCTTTACAGAAAACTAAGAATATTCTCTGCCCAGAATCACTGAGACAAATTAGGAAAATAAACAGAGTAGTTGATTTTCATATTAGCAAACAATAAAGTAGTAGCTACAGTTGACTTCCTTGTTTCTTTGTGAAAACTTAAGATGTCACCCAAAAGTAAATGACAGTCATTGGATTAAAATTTCATAAAGAGAAAGACACAACTTGTCTTGTTAATTGCAGTATTCTCAGTGTTTAGCATAGTGTCCATTAGGCAATAAAAACAACAAAATTGGGGCACCTGGGTGGCTCAGATGGTTAAGCATCTGTCTTTGGCTCAGGTCATGATCTCAGGGTCCTGGGATTGAGTCCGATGTAGGGCTCCTTGCTTAGCAGGGAGCCTGCTTCTCCCTCTGCCTGCCACTCCCCCTGCTTGTACTCTCTCTCTCTCTCTGGCAAATAAATAAATAAAATCTTTAAAAAAAATTGCTTGTTCAGAAAGTGAATTAAATTATAACTTATGACTATGTCCTTTATAAATTCTATCATGACCGCCTGGTCCACATAAAATCTCAAGAACTCAAAAGAAGAAGGTTACGAATTTATTCCAACCATTGGAAAGATCCTAAATATTTTTCTTTTGAATATTTTTAAAATTATCTATAAGGAATAATTTATTTAAAATTGTATTCTATAATTTAAACAGATTTTTATTTTATTGCACTAAAACCAATTTGTATAAGATATACACCCTATTTATTTGATGGGTATATTAAATAATTCATTATTAATTCACTTAACAAGTACCTTTGGTCTGTCAGATATATTTTAGACACTGGGCCAGACACTGATCTAAGCACTGGGGTTACAACATCTTGAACAAAGACTGCTCTCATGAAATTTGACATCTCTTCCTTCACTATCATTTTGAAAATAATATTTGTTGCACTTTTCCATAAAGTGCTTGACTATTATGTGTGGATGACTCCTTAGGTCTACATAAAGAAACAGAGAGGTCAACTTTACTCCTCTATTCTTTGAGACTATGGAACTCAAATTTCTTTATCTCCCTGATTAGTCTCAACAATTCTGGGAAGAAAGTATTCTTTGCTCAGCATTCTTTAAATGAGAAATAAAGACTTGATATATGTTTAGAATGTGGTGTACTTACACAAAATGTATATATAATACTTTCAAGATTCTTCAGCATTTTTATTTATTTAATCATAGATTGCCTTTAACTGCTAAAGACCCACCCAACACTGTGTAAAAATGAAATGATCTCATCAATGGGAACAAATCCATTCTGAAATCAGTATATTATTGAAGTGAGCACTGATTTAAAAAAAGTTTTTAAAATATGCTATGTATGACAATTATCATAGATCATAACATAGTAATATTAAAGTAACTCTTATAGGAGAATAGGTTTCAAAAATATGTATCAAGAAAATGTAATTAAAACAAATAAAATCCAACGTTCAATGTTTATTTTTTTAAGATTTTATTTATTTATTTGACAGAGCGAGACGCAGTGAGAGAGGGAACACAAGCAGGGGGAGTGGGAGAAGGAGACGCAGGCTTCCCGCTGAACAGGGAGCCCGATGCGGGGCTCGATCGCAGGACCCTGGGATCATGACCTGAGCCGAAGGCAGACGCTTAACGACTGAGCCACCCAGGCGCCCCCAATGTTCAATGTTTATACAAGCCATATTTAATGACTAGTTTTTTTCTTCAAATAAATAGCATTTCTGAAGGTCATGTATAAGAAAAATATTGAGAAATTATGATACCTCTAGACTACACTTATTAAGAAATATGTATATTTAACAAAACCTTACCTAAATCAAAAAAGCTGTTAACCATATGCTAATTTCTCTTAGCTGATATTATAATACATCTGCCTTAGCTACCACTCAAATGTCAGAGATGGAATTGTTCTATCCCAAATGAATATGAACACTGAATGATATTCCAGATTGCATTAGAGCTGCTTTTGCTCATAAAGAAGGAAGTGAATAAACACATATACCAAAAAATAAAATCATAGCTTTTTTGCACTATTTTGCACTATTCTTAAGGCATACCGTACAGGAAATAGTAACTACTGAATACCTGTTTGTTTTTCCTAAGTTTATGATTTAGAAGTAGTTAACTTTCAACTTTATTAAGTGGTGTAAGTTATTTCATGAGCACCATAATGGGTGAAATCTCTTTAATTGTGTAGGTTACATAATTAAAAATTGTGCTTAAGACTTAAGCTTAAGAAAAAAAAAATCTCTTTAAATTTTAGATCTGCATAAGGTCCTCATAATGAAGCAGAAAATTTCATTTTTTTCTCAGGAAGAATTAATGAAACTTACTTGATGTAACTTACGAGCTAGGCTGTATCAATGAAAAGTAGAGATTAAATATATTTAATTAATTAAACAAATTCAGTAAGTTATGAAAAATATCCTATCAGAGTTCTTGGATATATAATGTATCCCATTAGTTTGAATTTAGTATTACTCTGTTTTTCATTAAATGTGGAGGAGTGTTCACTATTAGAACTTTCAGGAAAGATTTACCTATAAATCTTCCTCAATATCTTGCCTTAAGTAGCATTAAAGTAGTCCTATAATGAGTCATTAAAAAAACTAAAAGATTTCAAGAAAATATGAATATAAAAATTTTGATAAAAATCAAATTTCACCCAACTTTGGAGCATCTAAATATATAAAGCAATTATTAGCAGAAAAGAAGGGAGAACTACATGATAACACAATAAAAGTAGGGGACTTCAATACCCCACTTTCAACAATGGATAGATCATCCAGGAAAATCAGTAAGGAAACATTGGACTTAAATGATATCTTAGACCATATCGACTTAACAGACATTGCCAGAGCATTTCATCCAACTAAAGCAAACTATATAATCTTCTTAAGTACACATGGAGCATTCTCAAAGATTGGTCTTATGTTAGGCCACAAAATAACTCTTAATTTTTAAAAATGATTTAAATCATGTAAAGCATCTTTTTTTAAAACACAAATTAAATTAGAAATCAATTACAAGAAGAAAAGTAAAATATTCATAAATACATAAAGATTAAAGATTAATCAATCTTTAACTGAAAAACAACCAATTGGTCAAAGAAGAAATCAAAAAAGAAAAATATCTTGAGACAAGTGAAAATGGAAACTAAACATACCATAACTTATGGGACTCAACAAAAGCAGTTCTAACAGGGAAGTTTATAGTGATAAATAAGAAAGACATTAAGAAAAAAGGAAAGATTTAAAACAACCTAACTTTATACCTCAAAGAACTAGGAAAATAGGAACAATCTAAGTCCACAGTTAGGAGAAGGAAAGGAATAAGAATCAGAGTGAAAACATATGAAATAGAGACTAAAAAGACTAAAAAATATAAAATTCAGAGGTTTTGTTTTTGTTTAAGATAAAGAGATGGGGCACCTGGGTGGTTCAGTCCCTTTAGCATCTGCCTTTGGCTCAGGCCATGATCTCAGGGTCCTGGGATCAAATCCTACATCAGGAACTCTGCTCAGAGGGAGTCTGCTTCTTCCTCTCTCTCCTCATGCTCTCCCTGTCTCTCTCAAATAAATAAAATCTTTTTAAAAAATTAAAAAAAAAAACTGAAAAAGCGTTTTTTTTTTTTAAGATTTTATTTATTTATTTGAGAGAGAGAGAGAGAGTGAGAGACAGAGAGCATGAGAGGGGGGAGGGTCAGAGGGAGAAGCAGACTCCCTACCGAGCAGGGAGCCCGATGCGGGACTCGATCCCGGGACTCCAGGATCATGACCTGAGCCGAAGGCAGTCGCTTAACCAGCTAAGCCACCCAGGCGCCCAAAAAAACTGAAAAAATATAAAGAGAAACCTATAGCTAGACTAAGCTAGCATGAGAGAAAACTCAAAGAAGTAAAATTATACATGAAAGATGAAACATTACAAATGATAGGATACAAATACAAGGGATCAAAACAGAGCACACTGAATAACTATACACTAAAAAAAATTAAACAATCTAGAAGAATGGAGAAATACTTAGAAACAAAGAAATTACCAAGACTGAAATATGAAGAATTGAAAAATCTAAACAGACTGATTACTAATAATCAAAAATCTCCCAAGCAAAAGTCCAGGACCAGATGGACTCACCGGTTAATTTTATCAAATATTTAAATACAAATCTTTCTCAAACTCTTCTCAAGAATAGAAAAGGAGGGGAAAAAACCACAAAGGTAATATAGTAAATAAAGCATACATATGGTCAAAGGATAAAGATATAAAATTTAGAATTTGGTTCCTTAAAAATAAACCTTCTCTCAAAGAGTTTTATATGACTAAGAAAAAAAAAAAAAAGAAAAAAGAATAGAAAGGCGCCTGGGTGGCTCAGTTGGTTAAGCAACTGCCTTCGGCTCAGGTCATGATCCTGGAGTCCCTGGATCGAGTCCCACATCGGGCTCCCTGCTCAGCAGGGGGTCTGCTTCTCCCTCTGCCCTCTTCCCTCTTGTGCTCTCTGTCTCTCATTCTCTCTCTCTCAAATAAATAAATAAATCTTTAAAAAAAAAAAAAGAATAGAAAAGGAGAGAACACTTCCAAACTTATCTTATGAGGCCAGCATTACCATGACACCAAAGCCAGACAAGGGCACAATAAGAAAAGAAAATTACAGGCTAATAATATCCCTGATGCACATAAATGGAAATATCCTCAATAAAATATTAGCAAACTGATTTCAATATATTAAAATGCCACACAACATGATAAA
The DNA here is from genome assembly GCF_002201575.2 of Neomonachus schauinslandi. Lineage (NCBI taxonomy): Eukaryota > Metazoa > Chordata > Mammalia > Carnivora > Phocidae > Neomonachus > Neomonachus schauinslandi. Next base: position 135,068,639 of record NC_058409.1, on the reverse strand, counting down.
ATGGGATTTATTCCAGGGATGCAAGAATGGTACAACATTTCCCAATAAAGCAATGTGATACAGCATATTAACAACTTGATGGGTAAAAATCATGTGATCAGGGCGCCTGGGTGGCTCAGTCGGTTAAGCGACTGCCTTCGGCTCAGGTCATGATCCTGGAGTCCCGGGATCGAGTCCCGCATCGGGCTCCCTGCTCCGCGGGGGGTCTGCTTCTCCCTCTGACCCTCCTCCCTCTCGTGCTCTCTGTCTCTCGTTCTCTCTCGCAAATAAATAAATAAAATCTTTAAAAAAAAAAAAAAAAATCATGTGATCATCTCAATAGATGCAGAATAAGCATTTGACAAAATTCAACATTCATTCATGACAAAAAGTCTCAACAAACTGTGTATGAAGGGAATATTTGTCAACATAATAAAAGCCATATAGAACAAGCCATAGCTAACATCAAACTCAAGATTGGTAACGAGACAAGAGTGCCCACCCTTGACATTTTTATTCAATATCATACTCGAAGTTCTAGCCAGAGCAATTAGGCATGTATGCATAAATAAATGGCATCTAAATCAGGAAGGAAAAAGTAACATGTCTATATTTACAGATAATATTATATATAAAAAACCCTAAGAGGCCATAAAAAAATGTGAAACAAATTTTGTAAAGTATAGGATATAAATTATGCAAAAATCAGCTGTTTATATATACTAATAAACTATCAGAAAGATAATTTTAAAAATTTTCAATTTATAATGGTATTAAAAGAATAAAATGCTTATGAACAAATTTAACCAGGGAAATAAAAGATCTGTACACTGAAAACTATAAGCCATTGATAAGACAGATAAATGGAAAGATATTCCATGTTCATGGATTGAAAGAACATTGTGAATGTAAGACCACCCAAACCCATCTATAGATCCAATGTAATCCCTTTAAAAATTCCAATGGTATTTTTCACAGAAATAGAAGAAACATTCTAAAATTTATGTGGAACCACAAAAAACCCAAATATGCAAAACAACTGAGAAAAAGGAACAAAGCTGGAGGCATCACACTCCCTGATTTGAAACTACATTTCAAAGTTACAATAAACAAAACAGTATGATATTGGCATGAATATTAACATATCAATGGAATAGAATAGAGACCTCAGAAATAAACTCACACATATATGGTCAATACTTTATAGCAAAGGAGCCAAGAATATACAATGTAGAAACAATAGTCTCTTCAATAAATGGTATTGCATAAACAAAACTGTCACATGCAAAAGGATGACTGGACTCCTATCTTGCACCATACACAAAATAAACTGAAAATGGATTAAAGACTTGAATGTAAGACATAAAACCATAAAGTCCTAGGAAAAAACAGGGGTATGCTCTTTAACATAGGTCTTGGAGATGATATTTTGGATTCAACATTAAAAACAAAGGCAACACAATAAAAAATAACAAAAACAGTGGGACCACATCAAATTTAAAAGCCTCCACATAGCAAAGGAAACCATCAATAAAACGAAAAGGCAACTCATGAAATGGGAGAAAATATTTGCAAATCACATATCTGATAAAAGGTTAATATCCAAAATATGCAATGTACTCCTACAACTCAAGAGCAAAGAAAACAAACATTTTGATTTAAAAATTTACAAAGTACCTGAAGAGAAATGTTTTCAAAGACAACATAGAAGTGGCCAACAGGTATATGAAAAGATGCTCAACATCAATGATCATCAGGGAAATGCAAATGAAAACCACAATGAGATATTACTTCACACCTGTTAGAATGGCTACCATGAAAAATATTTAAGTGTTGGTGGTGATGTAGGAAAAAAGGAACCATTGTGTACTACTTATGGCAATGTAAATGAAATGAGTTCAGCCACTACTGAAAACAGTATAGAGGTTCTTCAAAATATTAAAAATAGAACTACCATGTATTTCTGCAATCCCACTTTTGGATATAACATGATCTGGAATAGATATCTGCAGTCCTACATTCAATGCAGCATTTTCACAATAGCCAAGATGTGAAAACAATCTAAGTGTCTGTCAATAGATGAATGGATAAGAAAGGTGTGTGTGTGTGTGCGTGTGTGTACTTGTGTTCATGTGCACATAATGGAATTCTATTCAGCTATGAGAAATGACATCTTTCCATTTGTAAAAGTATGAATAGACCTTAAGGATTTATGCTAAGTGAAATATGTCAGACAGAAAAATACTGTATAATATAACCTCTCTGTGGAAACTATATATGCCAAACTTCTAGAAACAGAGGTAGAAAGATGGTTATCAAGGATGAGAAGCTGGGGGAAAAGCAGAGATGTTGGCCAAAAATCACAAACTTACAGCTATAAGATGAATAATTTCTGGAAATCTAATGTGTAGCACGGTTATTACACTTAATAACACTATATACTTGAAAGTTAGTAGAAGATAAAATTTTAAATGTTCTTACCACACACACACACACACGTTATATTAATGGGACATGATGCCAATGTTCACTAAGGTTATTACAGTAATCTTTCTGCAATATATAAGTGTATCAAATTAACACACTGTACACCTTAAAATTACACAATGTTATGTCAATCATAACTCAATAAACATGAAGAAACCCATATAAATAAAAATATCAAAAGCTTTTTAAATATTAAAAAAATTAAATATAAACAATAGGATTTCTTTCAACTTACAAATTGTTCATTGAACAGATATTGACAAAGCAACATCAAAGTGACAACTCGACCTGCCACTAAAAATAGCATAGGTGACAGCGTGTTTAGTTTTAGGTTTATGAATAATTATATTGAAAATTTTAAATATAAAATTAAATATAATTATGACCTTCTTTTTTTAAGATTTATTTATTTATTTATTTGAGATAGAGAGAGAGAGAGCACAAGCAGGTGGTGCAGAGGGAGACAGAGAGAACCTGAAGAAGACTCCAGCTGAGTGCACTGCCTAATGTGGGGTTTGATCTCATGACCCTGAGATCATGATCTGAGCTGAAACCAAGAGCCAGATGCTTAACCAACTGTACCACCAAAGTGCCCCTAAGTATGGCTTTTCTTAAATGAACTCATGTATATCTTCGGATGTACATACAACAAAATATTTTGAAATACATTTGCCAAATATTACCAGTCTTCATACTTGGTGAGTGGGAATGGTAGAATTATTTGCTACTGTATTATTGAAAATTGTTCAAAAGAATATATAATAAATTTATACTTAAGGGCGCCTGGGTGGCTCAGTTGGTTAAGCGACTGCCTTCGGCTCAGGTCATGATCCTGGAGTCCCGGGATCGAGTCCCGCATCGGGCTCCCCGCTCGGCAGGGAGTCTGCTTCTCCCTCTGGCCCTCCTCCATCTCATGCTCTCTGTCTCTCATTCTTTCTGTCTCAAATAAATAAATAAATAAAATCTTAAAAAAAAAAATTATACTTAAAACCAAATAATGAGAATATTAGTAAAACCATCAGCATGCGATTAAAATGGTGAAGTGACTTATTCACATTCATTTTATAAAAATGGTAAATTAGCATTGCTTTAGTAAATATTCATTTGACTGCTAAACAAAATATTCCTTTACAAATTAGTATGCCATTTACTCTGATTTTAGTTTATGTGTACTATAGAAAAATCTGCATCTGAGAGGTTATTTCAAAGGTTTGGATCTGTAACTGGTCAGGAAACTACAATTATCAACACTTCCATGGTAGTCATCCTGTCAAACACTGTCCTAAATCCATTAGATTCAATAATTTAATCCTCACAAAATACAATGATGAAGGTAATGTTATTTTCCTTGCTACACATGAGAAAACAAACACAGAGGGCCTAGGCAAACTCCAGAACATCATACAACTGGAAAGAGGTGGAATCAACATCTGAACTCAGAAATGAGATTTAAAACCAGTTCTTAATTACAACCCAATACAAATAAAGCAGCAGCCTGGGTGTTGCCTTACAAGACATCAATGTGATGGCACAGTATTAACCTTTAACAACAATATGAATGGGAGGTTATGAAAGTATTATGTATAATAAATACATGAGAAAATGTCTTTAGCTTCCTGGCTTGTAAGCTGATGGATACAGCATTGATTTCTTTCAAGATTTAACCAAATGAGCCATTATTGACATGGGAGCAATTATCAAAAGGGAGATAAAAAGTTAACACTGTTTTAATTTTTTAACAAATGTATTAAAGAGAACAAAGCTGACAAGCACATGCCATGATTAACAATATAAATATGGGACAGCAGTTGGGAGGAAATGGCAGAGTGTGAGGATCCTGAGCTCACCTTCCATAGAGGCACCAAGGCAATAGCTACATATAATGAAACCCACTCTAAACACAACCTGAAGAGTGGCAGAGTGGACCTTCCACCACTAAAGAGAAAAAGAAGGCCACATCAAGAAACGTAGAAAGGGTAGAGATGTGGTCAGGAACCCACCCCCAGTGAGGCAACCCACAAGCAAGAGATATATCAAGACATGGAAGAGTAAAGGGATCAAACCATACACAGGGCACCCATTACCCTCAGGACCTGTAATGAGAACATAAGATCCCATAACATCCAGTTTTGAAAATTGGTGGGGCTTAGCTCCAGAAGCTTTGAAAATCAAAGGGCTTAACTCTAGGAAAGCTGAAGGGCTTCAGAAAACCATGTCTCCACTCTGAAAGGGCCACGAGACTCTATCACTTGGCTTGAGACCCAACACAGAAGCAGCAGTTTAAAAAGGACCTGGAGTAAACATGAAGGAGATTTACTGACTAATTTTAGGACATGTGCCAGAGAGTAAGAGACCTTCATGAACTTTTTCTGGGAACAAAAGTTTTGGTGCATGCCATTTTTCTTGCCCTACTGCAGAGTAGCTTGTAGGTCACTTATAGTTAGGAGTCATTTTGACACTCTCCTTCAACCTTGCTAACACACTTGCCCTTCCTACTTTTTTCCCTACAGATCTTCCCTACCCAACTCACCTGCCCTGGTAGGTACACCTCCAAATTAGCTCCTGTGCTGCCACACCCAGCAAGCTACCTGAGTCTAGATTGATGTCACCCCAGTGTGCCTATGGCTCAACCATAACCATAAATAAGCCCCAACTGGGACTAGCACTGCTCCAGAGTGAATCCTACCCCAGGGAGGTAGGGAGTCTAATCCATCAGCATGCCTGCAGTAGCTACAGCTGGGCTTCTCACTCAGCTGCAACGGAAGATAGCCCCACTCACAAGTATATCCCCAGTATCTACAGTCAGGAGTCTCAAGCCATCCCCACCAAGTGTAAGACCTATCCACCAGCACACCCACAGTAGTCATGGCTAGTCATTGCTGATAGCTGGGCTGAGGGCCAGCCTTGTGCATCAGCACATCCACAGCAGTTGCAGCCCAGCTGCAACAAGAGAGCACACACAGCTCACATAAAAAGACTTCCTGGAGCACCTCTTTCTGGTGACCAGAAGAGATTACCCTACTGGGCACCACAAGATGCCTTCTATATAAAGCCACTACTTTCAAGATGCAAAGATATAGCTGATCTACCTAAAGCATACTAATAAACACAGAGACCCAAACAAAATTTGAAGACAGAGAAATACAAACCAAATGAAAGAATAAGGTAAAACCCAAGAGAAAGAGTTAAATGAAACAGAGATAAGCAATCTATCTGATAAAGAGTTCAATGTAACAGTCATAAATATACTCATTAGACTTGTGAGAAGTGTGGTTGAATATTCAGTACTGCAACAAGGAGATAGAAAACAGAAAAGAGAACAAGTCAGAGCTGAAGAATTCAAAAACTAAAAAGGAAAATTACACTAGAGGGAACCAATAGCAGAATAGAGGATGCAAAAGAGTGGATAGGCAATCTAGAAGATAGGGTAGTGAAAGCAACCAAGCTGAATAACAAAAAGAAAAAAAAAAATTAAAAATGAGGATAGGGTAAAGGGACCTCTGTGACAACATAAAGCATAATGACATTCACATTATAGGGATGTCAGGAGAAAAAGACACAGAATAGGGACAGAAAATTATCTGAAGAAATGATAGTTGAAAACTTTCCTAACCTGGGAAAGGAAAAGCTATCCAGATCCAGGTAGCACAGAGAGTCCCAAATAAAATAAATCCAAGAAGGTCCACATCAAGACACATACCTAATTAGAATAACAAAAATTAAAAATATAATCTTAAAAGGAAGAAGAGAAAAACAAACCATTATGTACCAAGGGAACTCCGTAAGATTATGAGCCTATTTTTCAGCAGAAATTTAAAATATATCATGTTACTCTCTTCTGGCCTGCAAAGCACTGAGAGGGAAAAAAAAACAAAACCCTAGAACCAAGAATATTGTATTTGGCAAGGTTATCATTCAGAATTGAAGGAGAGATAAAGATTTTCCCAAACAAAAGTTAAGAGTACATCACAACTAAACTGGCCTTAAAAGAAATGTTAAAGGAACTTCCTTCAGGGGAAAAGGAAAACAAAAACAAAAACAAAATACAACCTAGGATGACTCAATGGATTAAAAGAAAAAAATACCCATATGCTGCCTACAAGATACTCACTTCAGACCAAAATATACAGAATAAAAGTGAAATGAAAAAAAATATTCCATGACAATGGAAGTGGAAAAAATCTGGGGCAGCAATACTTATATCACACAAAACAGACTTTAAAACAAAGACTGTGAAAAGAGAAAAAGATATTACGTCATGATAAAAGGATCAATCCAACAAGAGGGTATAATAATTATAAATATACAGACAACTTAGGAGCACTTACATGTTTATAGCAAAGATTAACAGACATAACAGAAGAAACTGATGGTAATACAATAATAGTAGGGGATTTTAACACCTCAATTACATCAATAGATAGATCATCTGGAAGGAAAGTCAATAAAGAAACAGTGGCTTTGAACAAGACCTTAGACCAGACATTAGACTATTTGACATTAACAATTATAACAAAACATTCTATCCAAGAATGACAAAAATACACATTCTTCTTAAGTGCACATGAAACATTCTCCAGGATAGATTACATGTTAGACCACAACACAAGTCTCAGTAAGTTTAAGATTGAACTTCTTATATCAAGCATTTTTTTTTTTCTGACCACAACAGTATGAAACTAGAAATCAGGATAAGAGAAAAACTGGAAAACACAAAAACATGTGGAGGCTAAACAACATGCTGTTAAACAACCAATGGGTCACTTAAGAAATCAAAGCGGAAATTAAAAAAAAAATGCCTAAAGACAAAAAAAATGAAACACCATATTTCAAAATCTTTGATGCGGCAAAAGCAGTTCTAAGAGGGAAGTTTGTAGTGATACGGTCTACCTCAAGAAACAAGAAAAAAATCTCAAAAAAAAAAAATCTCACACCTAAAGAAACAGGAGAAAGTATAACAAACAAAGCTCAAAGTTAGCAGAAGGAAAGAAAGAACATAGTGAAATTAATAAAATACAGACATAAAAAATAGAAAAAAGATCAAGGAAACTAAGAGCTGCTTCTATGAGAAGATAAACAAAATTGATAAACCTTGGTGAGACATCGAGAGAGAGGGGACTCAAAATTAGAAATGAAAGAAGTTACAACCTACACCACAAAAATACAAAGGATTATAAGAGACTGCCAAAAAAATTTTTATGCCAGCCAATTAGACAACCTAGAAAAAAAAATGGATAAACTTCCAGAAACATATAATCTTCTAAGACTGAATCAGGAATAGAAAATCTGAACAGACCCATTAATAGTAATGAGATTGAAATGGAAAACTAAAAACAAAAACCAAAAAACTCCCCAAGAACCAGAGTCTAGCACCAGATGGCTTCACAAATGAATTTTACCAAACATTATAAGAAAAGTTGATATCTATCCCTCTCAAACTATTTCAAAATATAGAAGAGGAAGGAATGCTTCCAAATTCATTCTACAAATCCAGCATTACCCTGATACTAAAAACAGTGAAAAACATTGCAAAAAGACAAACAAAATACTATACTCCAACATTCCTGATGAATATAAATGCAAAAATTCTCAACAAATATTAGCAAACCCAAAGTAAAAGAATCATTCACCACTAATCAAGTAGGATATGTTCCAGGGATCTGCAAATAAACTAATGTGATATACCACATTAACAAAACAAACAATAAAAAAATCATATGATTATCTCAATAGACTCAGGAAAAGTATTTGACAAAATTCAACATCCTTTTATGATAAAATCTCTCAATAAAGTGAGTATATAGGGAACACATCTCAAAATAATAAAGGCCATATATGACAAACTCATAGTTAAAATCATAATTGTAAAAGGCTGAAAGCTTTTCTTCTAACATCAGGAACAAAATAAGGATGCACATTTTTGCCACTTTTATTACACAGTACTGGCATTCCTAGCCATAGTAATCAGAAAAGAAAAAGAAAAAGCATCCAATTTGGTAAGGGAGAAGTAAAACTGTCACTATTTGCAGGTGGCATGATACTATATATATAGAAAGCCCTAAAGAGGTCACCAAAAAACTATTAGAATAAATTCACCATAGTTGCAAGATACAAAGTCAATATATAGAAATCTGTTGCATTTCTACACAATAATAACTAGTAGAAAGAGAAATTAAGAAAACAGTTCCATTTACAACTGCAACAGAAAGAATAAAATATCTAGGAATAAATTTAACTAGAGGTGAAACAGGTATACTCTGAAAACTGTAAGACATAAATGAAAGAATTTGAACACAAAAAAAAAGGAAAGATATACCATGCTCATGGATTGAAATAATATTGTTTAAGTGTCCACACTACCCAAAATAACCTATAAATTCAATACAATCTCTATAAAAATACCAATAGTGTTTTCAGCAGAACTAGAATTAAAAAAAAAAATCCTAGAATTGTATGAAACCACAAAATACTCCAAATAGCCAAAACAATCTTGAGAAAAAAGAACAAAGCTGGATGTACCACTATCCAGATTTTAAACTATACTACAAAGCTATAGTAATTGAAATAGACACAAAAATAGACACATAGATCAATAGAACAGGATAGCCAAGAAATAAACCCAAATTATATGATCAATTAATCTCCCACAAAGGAGTCAAGAATATACAGTGAGGAAAAGAAAGTCTCTTCAATAAATGGTTTTGGCAAAACTGGACAGCTTACATGCAAAAGAATGAAACTGGACCACTTTTATACACTGTACACAAAAATAAACTCAAAATGAATTAAAGATCCAAATCTAAGTAAGACCTGAAACCATTAAATGTCTAAAAGAAATCATGGGCAGTTATTTCTTGGACATCAACCTCAGCGATATTATTGTGGATATGTCTTCCTGGGCAAGGGAAATAAAATCAGAAATAAACAATTGAGAATACATTAAACTACAATGCTTTTGCACATGACAGAAACCATCAACAAAAAGGCAACCTACTGAATGGAAGAAGATATTTGCAAATGATATATCTGATAAAGGCTTAATATCCAAAATATATAAAGAACTCCTGGAACTCAACAACAACAAAAAATACTCTGATTAAAAAATGGGCAGAAAACATGAGTAGAAATTTTTCCAAAGATAATACAGAGATGGCCAACAGATATGTGAAAATGCTCCATGTCACTAATCAACAGGGAAATGCAAATTGAAACCACAAAGTGATATTACCTCAAACCAGTCAGAATAGCTAATATCAAAAAGCCAAGAAATAAGTGTTGGCAAGGTTATGGAGAAAAGGTAACTTTCACGTTCTGTTAGTGGGAACATAAATTGGTGCAATCACTATAGAAAACAGCATGGGGTTTCTTCAAAAAATTAAAAACAGAAATATGGTGCAAGCCAGCAATTTCACTCCTAGGTATTTATCTGAAGAAAACAAAAACCACTAATTGGAAAAGATATTATGCATCCCTATATTTATTGTAGTATTTATGATAGCCAAGATATAGAATCAACCTAAGTGTCCATCAGTAGATGAATGGATAAGATGATGTCTATATATACACAATGGAATATGACTCAGCAGTAAAAAAGAATGAAATCTTGGCCATTTGTGACAACATGAATAGATCTAGAGTGTATTATGCTAAGTGAAATAAATAAGAGAATGACAAATACAATGATTTTACTTATATATGGAAGACAAAAAAAGACAAAAATGAATAAAACAACAAAAAAATAGATTCAAGTACAGAGAAGAAACTGATGGTTGGTAGAGGGGAGGGGGTTGAGGGAATAGTTGATATAGGTGAAGGAGACTAAGAGGTACCAGCTCCTAGTTATAAAATAAGTCATGGGGATGAAAAGTACAGCATAGAAAATACAGTCAATAAGATTATAATAACTTTGTAGAATGACAGATGGTAACTACATGTATCACAGTGAGCATTTCATAATGTAATTTTCAAATCACTATGTTGTACAACTGAAGCTAATGTAATTTTACATGTCAACTATACTTCAACTAAAACTAAAAGTAGAAATTAAAGTTTAAAAAAATTATCACAGAAAAAAAATACAGTTGACCCTTAAACAACATGGGTTTGAACTATAGAGGTTCACTTATACCTACATTTTTTTTCAATACAATAATGTAAATATATTTTCTCTTATGACTTTAAGATTTTCTTTTCTCTAGCTTACTTTATTTTAAGAATACAGTATATAATAGAGATAACATATGAAGTATTAATCAACTGTTTATGTCATCGGTAAGGCTTCTGGTCAACAGGAGGTTATTAGTAGTTAAATTTTGGGAAAGTCAAACATTATTCATGGATTTTTGACTGTGCAGTGGGGTGACACCTCTAACCCCATGCTGTTCAAGGGTCAACTATATCTTACAGATCTACATATTCAAAATCCCTTCAAATAGAGTGAAATCAGGTCAGAATGCTCAGGTCAAACCCTTCAAATAATAAAATAGTAGCTAAGCACATTTTGTGGAATACACAACTGATCAATGCTCTTAATTTGTTTTAAATTGTAATGCACAATAAATTTTATGTTTTTCATAGAAATAAAAATTTGCCTTTGATCAAAGAGTTTTCAACTATTGAATATTTTCTTTCATTAACAGTTATCAAAAGTATTAGGTTTTTAAATTTTCACATGAATTTTTTACTAATGTATCATTGAATCAGCTTACAAATACTGTAGATCAGTTTTTCATAAAATATTTATACAATTACACCAGAAAGAATTATTCTCAGTGCCATGACACTAAAAAAAATAAAGCCAGAAGCCATAGCACTTCACTGTTTTATAATGTTATTCACATTTTTAAAAGATTCCAAAAATACTATGCTTTATGAATAATCAACTTTATATGCTCCACATGTTAAGAATTAGCTACAATGCTGACAAATTGTAGCAGGCTTTCATGAAGTAAGCATGAATTCACTTCATCTTCATTTACTCATTATAATGTAAAATTAAAACAATTCCAAAGAACCAAAATTTTAACAGGATCCCCAAATAAAGAAAAATTTTGACTGAAGCACAGTGGGCACTGACAAATATTACATTTTGTTAGTGAGGAACACAATCTCAGAAATTTAACAACTAGTCTAGTGTAATACCTAGCTGAAAAGTCACTTTGGCCATTGTTTCAGATGTCTATTTTTTTTTTTCCCCCAGATATCTTTCAAATAATGCAATTGCATGGGTTAATTCTGAGTACTGACACAGGGCTGGTGTCACACAGTAAATAAGACACTAAATCTCCCTTTCTAGAGATTTAGACACTAGACCTAGACATTCTGCCTCCTAAATATCTTTAGTTATAAATGTACTACGTATTTCCCCCCTATGTATCTGCCTACCAGCATGAAGTTTGCCCTGAGTCAGCACTGGATAAATGTTGTCTGGACATTTGTTTGCCTCCACAGCTAGACTTTGTGTCCTCCTGGGTAGGGCTATAATTCAGCATAAAGTTCAATCTCTAGCACACAGATACAAGGTAAATAAATATTTGCAGTGAATTAAGAACATGTTTTAATTGTGTTTGTAATTTGTTTGGGCTGGTTCTTACGCTGTACTTTAATGTACTATATTTTACAGGACATTAAAAATAATCTAGAATAGTATATTTACAACTTATACATTCCTTTAATGGGTTATTGTGAAAACAAACACTATTTGCCATCAGTTAAAGCTTCCTCTGTAATTTCAGAAACCATACTGCACAAAGGTGGCAGTGACAAATAATCACTGGACTTCCCAAATTGAAAACACCATGGTTCGAAGTTAGCTATTTGATTTAGAATGTAACATAAAAGACTGATGACATTTTTTCTCCTTTCATATATAGACAAACTGAAGAGTAAAAGATGAATGGACTTTATCAAGAAAAATTGGCAAATAAAATGGTTCGTCACTGCTATTTATCTTGATTCTTGTGTCTTTTGCTCTTAATCAGAGCTGTTATTTTAGAAGCCAAGCTTTTGTTTCTTTATGGAATGACGTGTGTCAACCACAATTTCATTTGTTATTATTCAGAAATAAATCTTATCTCCTTTCTAATTTCTATATGATTTTATCTGCTTACAGAGACATTTTCCTGACGATATATATAAAATATATATATGTAATATAATAGATAATATATATAATACATATATAATATATATTATATCATATATATGTATATGTATATATCAGTTCTATTGTTGGCTTTTCAGATCCATATACACAAAAGCACTTAACTGAAGATTTTGCTGACCAGAAGGCCTACATGCATGTGACTTTACAATAACCAAATTAAACTCTTTACCTCAGTTTTTGGCAGAAACTCTGTAGAATAAAGACATCAGTGTGCTCAGTTTCATGCCCTGGGCTGTTGTGAGAACCAACTGAGATAATAAACAGAGGCTTTCATAGGAATTACACAATCTTCTGCAAATATAAGGTGTAATAATACATAATAGATTCTATTACAAATAAATAAAACATTTGTATGTATAACTAGTTTTGGTATTAACTTTATGACTGGGAATAATTTTTTCATGTAATGGTTGTGTAGGGTGCCTGGGTGGCTCAGTTGGTTGGGCGACTGCCTTCGGCTCGGGTCATGATCCTGGAGTCCCGGGATCGAGTCCCGCATCAGACTCCCTGCTTGGCGGGGAGTCTGCTTCTCCCTCTGGCCCTCCCCCCTCTCATGCTCTCTCTCATTCTCTCTCTCAAATAAATAAATAAATAATATTAAAAAAAAAAAAAGATGTAATGGTTGTGTATTTTTTGGTCCTTCTGATTAAATTTTACTTGACAACTTTGATTAATTTTGAAACCTATTTCCATGTTGAATCCATGCCCCTGCACTGCAATTCTGTTAAAATCATAATGCCTTGCTTCAACACCCTGACCATTATCAAGGAAATGATTGATAATGATAAAATGATAAAAATGATTGAAAGTTAGTTTATTGTCCTAGCTATATCCATGATGCTTTCTTCCTTCAGGCTTAGGATTTCCAAGTTTTTATCAGAATATTGGAGAAACTTAACCTCTCTAATTTTTGTGTTGATTTTATGCTTTTCTACTAATTTTAGAAAGAGTTTGAAAACATTTTCCTAAGGGTATTTGCTCATTAAAAAAATAAAGAAATGATATATGTAATAAAATTTTACTGAGGGATATCATTTACTTGGGGTTTCTCATTCTAGGGGTTTATGTTAAATAAATACAATTGACTTGGTCTAGAAATTTAAACACAAAATTAAAGATAATATTATAAATAATTTAACTATAATTTTGAAATAGTTTCCTGGGGCTCCTGACTGGCTCACTCGGTGGGGTGTGCAACTCTTGATCTTGGGGTTGTATGTTTGAGCCCCATGTTGGGTATAGAGATTTCCTAAAAATAAAAAAATAATAAATAAATAAAAATAATAGTTTTCTGGTAATTTTCTTAAACATAGTAAGCAAAACATGTTTCATTAGAGAATATTGTAATTTGAGACTTTAAAAAAATATATTTAATATCATAAGGGCAAGTCCAGTGCTTAACATGAATTTATTTATTTTTCAAACTATATTCAAATTACTGCATAGACTTTACTAGAGGTGACTTTAAAATGGGGCTGTTTTACTGATTGCATTTTCAAAGGCAGTTTATGCATTTGTGTAAGATGTGTAAAAATTATGATGATTAATGCTGGAAAACCAGTGTTACAAACCTGGCCAGGATAGATCTAATAACAAAAACTGCATCAAGTGAGAATAAATTCTACAAGGTCAAACTCGAATATTAATTATAATTTTCTTGAGTCCTAAGTCAGTATAAATTTCCCTGGCTACCTTGATCTGAAGTACATGAATAAATTTTGGAAATCTGAACCTTGGAATCCCTGCTTTCTCAGATTCTAAGAGGTTTGGAAGAAGGGCTTTGGGGATCTGTCTCCCTCTCTCCTATTACGAATGATTCTGATGTATTGTCTCATTTGAGTACTACTGATCTAGATACCTGAGAAAATTTTAAAATTTAGAATTATCTAATTATTTCAATAAAATATTCCTGATATGAAAATTTCAATTTGTTATTCTGTACAATATTGTTGACTTATGTCTCAGAATTACTCCTGGTATGGATGTGAGGTGAGACAAACCTCCAGTAAACACATCCATACAACCAGGGTGATTTTCAAAGGACTCCACAGAATATCATGAAACACTCTTCTATGGAATGTAATATCGAAAAGATCTAACTTATTTTTCAGCAATATGCCCAGTAACCAAAATATGAAAATATATTTTCCATACTTTATTTAAAAGCCACAGCGACAAATTTAAGTAAATAAACATAGTAAATGGGGAAAAAAGAGATATTTGAAATGAAGTTTCTTATTTTACTGGAAGCAGAATATATGACATGTAATGACAGTCACATATGAACAACAATTATAAATTTGGACATTACCAAAAATTTTTGACATTTATTTATTTATTTATTTATTTATTTATTTATGAGAGGAAGAGAGAAAGAGAGAGGGGTGAGGATGGAGGGACAGAGGAAGAGGAGAGAAAGAATCTTTAGCAGGCTCCCTGCCCAGCATGGAGCCCAACGTGGGACTGAATTTCACAACCCTGAGATCATGACCTGAGTCGAAATCAAGAGTTGGATGCTTAACTGACTGAGCCACCCAGGTGCCTCATAATTTTTTTTTTTTTTAACAGCAGGTTATACCAACATTGGCCATCAGAATAAAATAGGGTAATTACATGTAATTGTTGACTGATACATTCAAAAGCATTCTTAGTTACAGTAACATATCAATATATTTTGAACATTTTTTAATTCCTTAAGAAGAAAAGCAGCAATGTGATATCTCACTAAATATCTGAATTACTAGTAGGTGCTTTCAGGCATTTTAGAATTCCCCTGGACTTATTTTCTTCTTTATGTACTTTCTTGGTAAGTTTTGGAGGCATTATTAAAAAAAAAAAAGAAAAGAAAAGAAAGAAAAGGAAAAATCTCACCATCAAAAACAATTCTCTAACAATATCCATGTGGAATACATTGAACATTCTTATCTGAGGCCTTTATAGTAAGATTCAGCTAATTACTGATAACCCTCACCTAAACAAACTTGCTAATGTATTACTACTATCTACTTATTTTCAATATCAAACTAATTACGGATTCAGACTCACAGTGTACTGTAGCGTAGCTACTCAGGCCATTAGTTGATTTTAATTAAATGAAAGTCTTCCAGTGATCAAGGGCTAATTAATTTTTGTCTGATTGTAAATTAAAGGTTGATCATTAATTGTGAATATTCCCATATTTTACCAATATATAGATATTTGTCTATATTATATATTTAGTCCTAGTAAGAAATGAACTAAAGTTGCTAAACACAATTTCGGCAGTCTTTTTTTTTTTTTTTTTTTTACATTTTTGTTAATGTTTTCTTCTGCCTTAGCCAGTACTTAAAACCAAGGAAAATAAATTGTATGCTATTTAGAGGGCTGCATTGTGATCCTAACCAAATAGGAGCCTTGCCTCTCTCCTTTTATCTGGTTTGACAACCATATATTACAATATAAATCCCTGCCCTATGCAAACTATTAAAGTGAACTCCAAGCCAAGTTTTGCTTACATTCACTCGAAAAAACGACTGATTAAAATGACCACGAAAAGCTTCCATGACATAGAAGTAATGTTTTATCTTCCCAATATTTTTATTTACGTAAAACATAATCACCATCTTAAACCCCTTCTAAGTGTACAGTTCAGTGGCAATGAGTACATTTATAATGTGCTACCATACATCTCCAGAACTCTTATCACTTTGTAAAGCTGAAACTCTATACCCATTAAGAAATAACTTCCATTCCTTCCTTCTCTTCAACCACCATTGTACTATCCCTATGATCTTGACTATTGTAAGTAACTTACATAAGTAGAGTCACACAATGTTTATCTTTTAGTGACTGGTTTATTTCACTTAGCATAATGTCCTCATAATATCCTTCTAGTATGGAAGGATACTAGAACATATTAGTATCCTTCTAATATGTTCTAGTATATGTCTGAATTTCCTTCCTTTTTAAGGCTGAATATTATTCTATCAAGAGATAAAATAACCCAATAAAATGAGCATTGCCCCCAAAATACATACAAATACAGGTACACAAAAAGTACACAAAAAGATACTCAAGATCATTCATCATCAGGGAAAGGCAAACAAACAAACAAAAACCAAACAAACAAAATTACAATGAGATACCGCCTCACATCCATAGTGTAGCTACTATAAATGAAACAGGGTGCCTGAGTGGCTCAGTTGGTTAAGCGTCTGCCTTCGGCTCAGGTCATGATCCCAGGGTACTGGGATCAAGTCCCACATCGGGCTCCCTGCTCTGCGGGGATCCTGCTTCTCCCTCTCCCACTCCCCCTGCTTGTGTTCCCTCTCTCGCTGTGTCTCTCTCTGTCAAATAAATAAATAAAATCTTAAAATAAAATAAAAATAAAACAAAACAAAAAAAAAGAAAATAAGTGTTGTCAAGGATGCGGAGAAAATAGAATCCTTGATTGTAGGGATGTAAATTGGTAGATCCACTATGAAAAATAATATGGAGGTTCCTCAAGAATTTTAAAGTAGAACTACCATATGATCTAGCGATCCATCTTCTGGGTATATATCCAAAGGGAATGAAATTATACCTCAAAGACATATTTGTACTCCCAAGTTCATTGCAGCACTATTCACGATAGCAAAGGTGTGGAAACGATGAAAGTGTCCATTGACAGATGAATGGATGAAGAAAATGTCACTCTCACACCCACACACACACACACATCAAACACACATGCAGAGGAATATTATGCCTTAAAAATGAAGAAAATCCTGTCATTTGCAGCAACATAGATGAAACTGGAGGGCATTATGCTAAGTGAAATAAGCTAGATGGAGAAAGAAAAATATAACATTGTATCACTTATATGTGAAATCTTAAAAAAAAAAAACAAAAAACAAAAAGGGCGCTGGGTGGCTCAGTCGTTAAGCATCTGCCTTCGGCTCAGGTCATGATCCCAGGGTCCTGGGATCGAGTCCCACATCGGGCTCCCTGCTGTGCAGGAAACCTGCTTCTCCCTCTCCCACTCCCCCTGCTTGTATTCCTGCTCTCACTATCTCGCTCTCTGTCAAATAAATAAATAAAAATCTTAAAAACAAAAAAACAAAAAAAACGAGCTTATAGAAACAGAGTACAAAGGTAGTTACCAGGGCCTAGAGGCTGGGGGAAATAGAGAGAGGTTGATAAAGGAGTACAAACTTTCCATTATGAGTAAGTTCTGAGAATCTAATATATAACAATGACTATAGTTGACAACACCGTATTGTATAGTTGAAATTTTCTAAGAGTAGAACTTCAGCACTATCACCAAAAATTAAAAAAGTAAATGTGTGAGGTGATAGATGTGTTAATTAACCCAATGGGGGAAATCATTTCACAATGTATATGTATATCAACTTATCACATTGTATAGTTTATCTGATAGCATTGTTAATTATATCTCACTAACTTGCAGGGCAGGTCTAATGGTAAGGGGACTCCCTTAGCATTTATTTATGTGGGAGTGTCTTAATTTTCTCCTCATTTTTCAAGGAAAGTTCAAGGACAGTAGAGGACTCAGAGTTCTTGGTTGGCATTTTTTTTTTTTTTTTCCTTTTAGCACTTTGATTATATAGACCCACTGCAGATTCCTCATCAGAAACTATAGTCTTATTGAGGATCTCTTACGTGCAATGAATTGCTTCTTTCTTGCTCCTTTTAAGGAGCTTTGTTTCAAAAATTTGATTATAATGTGTCTTGATGGGAGTCTCTGAGTTCACTTTAATTGGGGTCTGCTGGGCTTCTGAATGTTTATGTTCATGTCTTTCATCAAATATGGGAAGTTTTCAGTCATTATTTACTCAGATATTCTTTCTGCCCTTCTTCCCTCTCTTCTGAGACTATCACAATGCATGTGCTGATGCATTGATGGTGTCCCAAAGTTCCCTTAGATTCTGTTTACATTAATTCCATTTTTTCTTTTTGCTCCTCAGACATGATTTTTCCCATTGTCCTATCTTCAAAATTGTTGATTATTTCTTCTGCCTGTTCAGATTTGCCTTTTGGATACCTCTGGTGATTTTTTTTTTTTTTTTCCTTTCATCTATTGTACTGTTCAGCTCCAGAATTTCACTGTGGTTTCCTTTTATGTTTTTTACATCTTTATTGATATTTCCATTTTGTTCAGGAATCATTTTCCTAATTTTCTCCACATCTTTTAGTTCTATGAGTTTTAAGACAGGTGTTTTGAAGTCTTTACCTTTAGGAAATCTGCCATCAGATCTTTCTCAGAGACAGTTTTTTTATTATTATTATTTTTCTATTGAATGTGCCATGCTTTCCTGTTTCTTTGGATGTTGTGTGATATATTCATTGAAAACTAAACATTTGAATATAATGTGGTGATTCTGGAAATAAGATTCTCTCGCTTTCCCAGGATTTGTGGTTTTCCATTTAATTAATTAATTAATTAATTTGTATAAACTGTTTCTCTGATTCTGGGCAAACTGAGGTATAAACTTGAAGTCTTTGCAGGTCTCCTTGAGCCTGTGTATTTTCTTGGGCATGCATGGTGACTTTCTGATTTCTTCCATATATGTAGTTATGTTTCATGTTTGGTTCCTTAATGTTCATAATATTTAATGTATTTTTTAACATTTTATTTATTTATTTATTTGAAAGAGAGAGAGAGTCTCAGGCAGAGTCTGTGCTGAGCATGGAGCTAGATGCAGGGCTCAATCTCACAACCCTGAGATCATAACCTAAGCCAAAATCAAGAGTCAGATGCTTAACCGACTGAGCCACCCAGGGGCGTCCATAATGTTAAAAGTCTTATTGTTTGCTTCCCAAAGAAAAAAGAAAAAAGGAAGGGAAAAAGTTTTCGTCCTTTAAATCCCCTGGAATTCACTTTAGCCAAAAGGCGCCAGGTTTGCAACAATGGGGGCGCGGGGGTGGTACAACTACCATGGCTGCCTGCCTCTTTTTGCCTCTGAGATCATTATCAGAACATTCAATCTCCAATATTGGAGGGCAGGATCCTTTTTATCCACTTTGTGTCCAACAAGCTGTGTGCAAGCTGCTCTAGGAACATGTGCACAGCTGTCCGCCATGGACTGGGGGTGAAGGGGCTGGGTAGGTGCTAGTGTGTCGAGAGCTGAAACTGAGGTAAATTAACTGCAATTTAGAGTTCAAGCCTTCCTTTGGAAATTGGAAGCACTCAAAGACTCCAGAATCCCAAAATAGTTATATCATACAGATTCTACCAGGACAACTGTTTTCTAGGTGGGGCAACAGATTCCCAGTGCTTCCTACTTTGTCACTTTTTTTTCTTTTTTTTAAGATTTTATTTTTAAGTAATGTCCGTACCCAATGTGGGGCTTGAATTCACAATCCTGAGATCAAGAGTCCCACGCTCCACCAACTGAGCCAGCCAGGGTCCCCACCACCTTATTCTAAAGCACTGTTTTTTATCCTCAAAGAAATGTTGATTCTTGAGGCATCATTCTTTACAGCAAGCTTTCTTTAAAGTTTTAATTCTAGTTTATGGGTCAAATATAACAGATTTTTCAAATGGCAAGGAATTGAAGACTATGGAAAAAGGTGTAGACCAAGAAACCAACATCAAAAACAATAGTATATACTGTTTTGGGATATAAGATATATGGTAAGGATATAAAAGCATGCCCAGCAATAAGAAACACAACTTTAGGGCGCCTGGGTGGCTCAGTTGGTTAAGTGACTGCCTTCGGCTCAGGTCATGATCCTGAAGACCCTGGATCGAGTCCTGCATCGGGCTCCCTGCTCGGCAGGGAGTCTGCTTCGTCCTCTGACCCTATCCCCTCTCATGTGTTCTCTCTCTCTGTCAAATAAATAAATAAAATCTTTAAAAAAAAAAAAAAAGAAACACAACTTTAGTATAATGGTGACTTCTGAGGAGGAAAATAGACAAAAAGAAGTAGAATTTGGCTTTGTATTATTAATTTTTTCAAAAGAACAGTCTAAAGGGCATCTAGAAAATTAATACCTCCTCTTTCTGAGAAGTGATAATTTGTTGTTAGCTGCTATTTTTGTAACTTTACATATGCTTATAAAGTATTTCAAATAAAAATTATCAAAAGATAGTGTTGGGGATTTCATTTCGATCAAACTGTTGATTAGAAAATTATCTCCCAAATCAGAAAATTTTTGATTGAGTACCTCATTAAAACAATTAAAATATATAGGCCACAAATAGATTATGCATGTCATTATAATAACTCAGAAGTTGTAGTTCATTGATTTGATAGCTTCATGCTAAAACTTAAGAAATAAACCCAAGTTCACTAAAATAATTTCATCACTCTGATTAACTTGGACTCAAATTGTCTTACCAATAGTCATTTACCACACAACAGCTCCTGAGCTATAACATTGAGCTAGTAAATGTGAGACAAAAGGGAATTTTGTTTTCTTGTTCTAGTCATAGTATTGTTCATCATTGTTTTAAAATTTCACTGATACAAGAAGTTATAAAACAATCATTTCTTTTTTCTTTCTTTTATTATGTTATGTTAATCAACATACATTACATCATTAGTTTTTGATGTAAACAATCATTTCTTAATTGGTTATTTAAAAACAGGTCATGAAAAACATTATTTCCATTATCCAAACATGCCAAGCTTGCCTCCATCTCAGGACCTTTATATATACTATGTCTTTTACCTAAGATGCATTTTTTGAGACTCTTTGATTGGATTGCCCCTCCTAATACTTGAACTTTACATGTCACTCCCTCAGAAAGGCCTCTTACTCATGCGAAGTTCTCCCCTTTCCTAGTCACACTCTATCCATTACCTTGTTTCATTATCTTCCTAGCCTTTATTTGAAATTACACATATGTTCATTTATTTGTTCTCCTTTTTACCTCCCTCATTAGAAAATAAAATCTATGAGAGGGAAATTTAGTTTCCTTGTTTTCTAATGTATTTCAATCACCTAGAACTACATATGACCTATAACAGTGGTTCAAAGAAAGATCTGTCCAGGGATGTGAATACTAAATTTAAGGTTTGTTTTAGAATGGAAGGGGCATAGAAAAAAAAATAAAGGAGAGAAGGTATTTTTTTTTTTTTAGATTTTATTTATTTATTTGAGAGGGTGAGTGAGCAAGTGCATGGAAGGGAGGAGCAAAGGCAGAGAGAGGAGGTAGAGTAAATGAGATCCCTCAGGGAGAGTATGGTGAAGAAGAGATGATGGTTAAGGATAGAGCCTTTAGATGTATAAGAAGAGAGGACAACAAACTGAGGAGTAGAGAGGTAAGAAGTTGGCATTCTGGTAGTCAAAGTTAAGGACTATTTTAAGGATATGATATTGGCCATCTTAGAGAAAAATTAACAAGAGGCTGTTGAATTGGTGAATTAGATGGTCATTGGTGACCAAGTGAAAACTGAATGACTCTTAACCAGAGTGAGATCAGTGAATGTAAAAATGAAATAGGGGCACCTGGGTGGCTCAACCAGTTAAGAATCTGCCTTCAGCTCAGGTCGTGGTCCCAGAGTCCTGGGATAGAGCCCCATGTTGGACTCCTTGCTCAACAGGGAGCTTGCTTCTCCCTCTGCCTCTGTCCCTCTCCCCTGCTTGTGCTCTCTCTCTCTGTCAAATAAATAAATAAAATCTTAAAAAGCAAAACAGTAGATGATAAGGATATGGGCAAATATTTGTCAGGATATTATCTCTGACTTTATATAAAGTAGTAAAAGATTATACCAAGATTTTGGCAATGGATGACCAAGTCCTTGCTCTACCAATAGATACAATAAATTCAGAAGCATGAGTAGTTTGCAGAGAATAAATGTACATAGTCAGTAATAAACTGGAAAATTTTATTATGTTTAATTTACTTCCAGATAAACCCTTTAAAATTCCATAATTTAATACCTTAGACAAGTTAGAGCAAGAGAATATAAAAATATAACAATTACAATAGAAAATATTTTATCAAATCTTGGTCTAAGGGTTAATACTAATTTCTAATAAAGCATCACTCACTAGCTCATGCAACGCTATTAAAGAGATCCTTTCTTCCATTTTCCTAAAATCTTAGGTGAACAAATTTAATCGACTCATTGATCCTGGTTTGTCTAGAGAATAAAGGTGTAATAATTTCTTAAAGCTATGTACACACATACAAAATGAAACGAAGACTTGAAATTAAAGTGCAAGTCACTCATCTCAGTCATTTGACTATATCAGAGGAGATTTGCCCCTTGAGAAAGAATGAGGAGCTATAGATGAATCTGAATTTCAGACCTGGAAAATATTTTTAAACTTCATGCAGTAGTATTATCTTTTCTTCTCTGTTGCTACAGAAATAAAAACTCCCACAAAGATTTAGAAGCTAAAGATTTAATTCCCAAGAAACATGATGCTATATCCTTTCTTAGGCTGGTAGAGAGCACTACAATTCTGCCCAAATTAGCAAGAGAAATGTTAAAATGACATAGCTAAACAAAGGACACCAAGACAGAAATCTATCACTCAGTTCTTCTAACTCTGCAGAATGACTGCATATACCCCCTTATTCTTATAAGCAGCCTATCATTTAGGGTATGTGGATGCAACACTGGGAAATGCAAATAAGCCCCCTGAGTTATTTATTTAGACCCTGGAATTATTTAAATCTGAAACAATACCTATATGATTGAATTGCTGTTTTCCTTTATCAACAAACACATGGAAAGACAACCAAATAAAATGTACTGGCCTTTCTTGAAACTGAATGAGAAATATGAGAGCCTGGTGGCTATTAAACAATATGGAAACTGGAAGGGGATACAAATCTATCAACCCTCTCCTATGATCTTCATTAATTATTGGGAAAATAGAACTGTTGTAAATGGATTTTGGAAATTACACATACACATGTGCCACACATTTCTCCAACATTTTTCCCTCAATCACAGTAACATTTTAAATTATTATATACTGTCTTATGCAACAGACTTCTAAGTATTTCAGTTCTGCAATCAACTTGCTCTCAGAATTTAGATATATTTCCCTCTATTATAGACTAGAGAAGTCATTTGCCAACTTCGAGGCCTACAGCTTAGCTGAGAGTGTCCTTAGAAAGTGAATTGCCAGCTAATAGGTCTCCTTATTAAACTGGTATTTTACCCAAACTAATGCAGGATACCCAATTTAAGAAATAACAGATTCCAAAATTCTCACAATTTGCAAACGGTTATCTCAATCACTTGTCTATATCAAGTACTATGTCTATTCTTAGATCTTAATATGAATCAGGGGAACAATGAAGCTGCAATAAAATTTTTGGGAAAAACTACACAATACCTGAAAACTGAGTGAGGCATGGGCATTAGGGAAACAGTTGTAAGGAAAGGAAGCCCCAGACACAGTAAGTGATCCACTCCATGAATTTCTCTCCCAAGATTAGTTAGTTATGCCCAATGAAAAGGGAATTATTCACTCCACAGTGTATTTGGAATTAAAATTGCTTGAGAGATGCAGTTACATTGAGGGCACTGTAGGAGGTAATTGCATGAAACTTTAAATACAACAGAAGATTAAACTTTGACACTTTTGAAATACTCCTTGTGATTGTAATTGTAGTGACAATTGAAGTGGACTTCACAAAGACACACACGTCTCAGAAATGCCCAGAGAAGGAGAGAGAATTATATAGAGTCAGGATGCTTTAATACAGGTAAATGATCTCTTTCTCTCTTTTTTTAAAAATTTATTTATTTTAGAGAAAAAGAGAGTGCATGTGCATGAACAGGGGGAGGGACAAAGGGAGAGGGAGAGAGAATTTCAAGCAGACTCCCCACTGAGCTTAGAGCCAGAGGCAAAGCTCAATCTCATGACCCTGAGATCATGACCTAAGCCTAAATCAAGAGTCCATTGCTTAACTGACTGAGCCACCCAGGCACCCCTAAAATCAATGATCTTTAACCAAAAATAAACCTTCCCCATAAATTTCACCTGATGGTAGATCACACATACTATTTTAACAGTTCACAATTGGTTTTGAGATCTGCAAATCCAGAGAAATCAAAGTATTTTTAAAAATTTGAGTAGTATCATTTCTTCTGGTAAATGAGAAATTTGACAAGTTAATCTATGATTATTAAAAGTTAACTTCATTTAGTATTTTGCATGGAATACACATTTCCATAAATAGTGGCAGAAAGATTGAACGTATTTTCAGATATCTATAGACGGTTATGGCTGAAAGGACATTAGAGATCATCTAACTGCTTGTTTTACACATGGTGAATCAGGAAATGATGTTTATATTTTTGTTAATAGGAGGATGACAGGAATTGAATCATTAGGGCTTCATATTTTTTCAGTTCTTGTCTCATTGATGCTGTCAGGGAAAATATACATCAAAAAACTTAGAGTCATTAGTTATTAACTTCAGGATGCTCTAAAAAGTTAAAAACTCTTAGATTAATTGTATTAAGCATTTTAGATGACAATAGATCCAAATGCCAATGTTTACCAATTCATAATCTACATAATTCTTCTGCTGAAGATTCTGACACTATAGAATACATATAATTCCATTTCAATTCATTTTCAGTGAACGATTTCCACATGTCTATCTTTTGAAAGGTCAGTCTTTTCTTAAATGTATCGTGACACCAAATTTACACTCAGTCTTCTAAAATTTGAGGGAAATATTCCTTCTGAAATTTGAGGGAAATATTCCTAGGTGAAAGTAACATTTTAAAATTTGCTAATTGCAGAACTCCCGGCTGGCTCAATTGGAAGAGCATTTGACTCCTGATCTCTAGGCCATGAGTTTGAGCCCAAATTGGGTATAGAGATTACTTGAATAAACTTTAATTAATTAAAACTGCTAATTGCAAACACGTTTTGTTACTTGGCCTAATATTTCTCATTCATTTCTCCCCAAATAATATATTTTTCTTTTTCATCCTTCTCCTCCTTTTATTTTTCCAGTGGGGGGGGAGGGGCGGAGTTAAAATACCCTACATTTTTTTTTTTTAAATACCCTACCTTATTATAAATACCAAAAAGCATTACCAGTGCAGTATGTCATTGCATTTTGAATGAAACCTTTTGTGAATAAAGAGAATTTTCTTATGGTGCTGCTGGGCTAGTGGAATCATGTTTAGTTATAAGAAAAATCACATAAACATCCTGTAAGACTGAGAAATATCCAGAATAGAGGAGAAAAGTCAGTATATGCTGATATAACTTATACTTGACAGGATAATACTCCTATTGTAACAGAGTAACCATGATTCTTAAATATAGCATTTGCTGCAAATAGAATAATGAGAAAATGAAGAGTATCAAAAAACAAAAAAAAGGGAAACATGAAAAGATGAAGGGAAAAAAATGAGAAAGAAATAATAGTATTAACTTGCTTATGTATTTTCAGGATCATCTTTATGCTTACTGAAATGTTATTTATTCTGAGATTCAGTGGGTGCCTGAGTAATCCTACCATTCATTGCAAAAGCATCACCTCATATGAAACCAATTTATCTCTAAGAATATCATTTTAAAGAATTTTTTTTTTTCAGAATTACCACTAATGTTAGGCTGAATTTGCCTTTAAGAAATAAGAAATGGCTTTACACATAAACCCTGCCTTGAACACAAGAGCCTTTTTTAGTTGGAGCAAAATGCATTCAAGATATTTAAATTATGTTAATTGGCTGTAATCTTATCAGGCACTCTTTTCCGATAATGAATGAAATGATAGTAGCAACAGCGGTTATTCATGTATGTACAGATATACTGCTGAAATATGGATCACCTATTTGGATACCTTCATTACTGATCTAAGCTCTTATACGTGCATGATTATTACATGTCCTGTCTCATGTTTGAGTGATTTTTTAAGCTCATGATGGCACTTAGACACAATATAGCTTATAAACTGATTGTTGGCCCACTATTGCCTACTCTTTGAAAATAATGCCTTGTATACAGATTTGCAAATAATTGCTTTGGGCTTCTGAGACAAAATAGCAAAATAAAGTGTCTAAATACTCCTGAAAATAAGTGAACTAATGAAATAACAACCCAAAACAACATTTTTGTGTTTAAAATAAACCTTAAATGACAAAGAGACTTGCAGAATAAGTACCAATAAAAATACATAGTCTCATTTATCTCATAGCATAATACATGTTTTTATTTGTGCTTTAAAATCTAGTAGAAATATGAATGACCCTGTAATTAGAATAGGCAATACACACCTCCACAGGAGAAGGTTTAAATAGGTTTTAATGCAATGTTTTTGCATCTATAAGGTTAATAATTTTTAGATAAAATTTCTACACTTCCAGTAAAATATTATGAAGGCTATTGTTATTAAACATTAAAATAGCAGAGACATATTTGCTATACATGTAAGTTTTTAGAAAATTATTTTAATACATTTTAACTGTGTTCATCATTTACCTTTACAGGAAAAAAGATGAAATACCATATTGATTGTAATGATATTTGTTGTTAGTGAAGCAACACTGTGATTTTGATTTCTACTTTTATAGAGGATCCTGAACCTATGCAGATTTGTATCCCCCAGGATGGGCAATCTGATGGTGGGAAATAGGCTGGAGAAATCAATCACTTGTGATAGTCTGCAGAGAGTACATAATCACTGATTTTTTTTTTGCTTCTATAGGCCTGTCTTTATCATGATTTAGGATGATGTGGGCCAAGCCAAGGGAGCATAGATATGACCAGTTTCCCATTAACTCCTTGGAAGGGACATTAAACCTAGGTATAGCTCCATAGAGAGAGTGTAGCCATAACACAGGACCTAAGCATTTTAGGTTAAGATAGATAATTAAAAACTAAAAGAAAAATTAGAATGTAGCTTTCAATTTTTTATTATTCACAAGAGAAGGCTAAGTGCTTTGTACAAAATTCAAGGTGAGACAGTCAATATAAGAGCCCTGTTTTGTTTCTGCATCCAAAGTCTGAGATGTCTTTAATGCAAAGTGCCCCATGTTGATGACAGTTTGGGTGAGAGCACAATGGAAAATCCTTTTATTTTGTATTAAAGTATTAACCTGTTATGTAGTGTGCTATTTTCAGAGACACAAATAATTGAATGCTTGAAAAAAATCTGACACTTTTCCTCTCAGTGTGGAATCGAAAACATTATGTTCTCGAAGGCTCAGATCATACTTTACTACTTTCCCATTATACAAGAATATTAAGACATACATTTATTACATATTTGTTAATACATATATATCATGTAACACATCACATATATTATTATATGTAGAATCATATTATACTTTTGCACTTTTGTATCAGGACTTATAAAGGATTCTCGTGTGTGTGCGTGGGGGGGGTGTGTTCAGAATTGTAGATAATTGACCTTGCCTTATTGAGATGTTTCAAAGCATACAAAAGGCAAACTACACTAGGTTGTATATTTTTGTGTGTTTTCATCTTCATCAATTGAGAACTTTATAAAGAACAAAAGTTAACACAAACTTCATAATGAATACCCCTTTAATCACCTCTTTAAAAATAAAATAGATATAAAAACAAATTAATGACTTTAAATAGATTCCAAAAGAAAAGGAACAGAACCAAGTTGTGAAAGCAAGTACAATAACTAAATACTGTGATTAATTAAAGATAGAAAATGGACATGAATATTGTACATAGTTTCAGGCTACTTCAACTACATGCCTCAGTATTTGATTTTTTTTAAAGATTTTATTTATTTATTTATTTGAGAGAGAGAGATAGGAACAGCATGAGAGGGGAGAGGGCCAGAGGGAGAAGCAGGCTCCATGCTGAGGCAGGAGCCGGATGTGGGACTCGATCCCAGGACTCCGGGATCATGACCTGAGCCGAAGGCAGTTGCTTACACAACTGAGCCACCCAGCCACCCAGTATTTGATTTTTTATATGTATTCTTATAAACCTCTCAAATTCACATTTCTGTCTTCTACATACATTCTGGAAGAGGTACACATTAAGAAAATATTTTTTTAAAAAAGAAAATATGTTTAAAATACTTACATATCAAAAGTTTAGGATGAGGGTACTAAATAAGTCGTATCACCTTTTCAATATGAATTTGTGATAAAGAACAGAAGGTACAGATTAATAGTCTTTCAGGATTTCACTCATAAGTTACAAAAATATACATCTTTGTAAAAATCATTTGCAATGGTTAGCAAAAAATGCCAAATATATTAAATTCCAATTGGCTTGAATTGTGGTTGGTCTTTACCACTAAGAATAATGGTATTCCTATGACCTTGACGTTGAAGTTGACTTTAACTCTCCCTTGCATTCACTACTCCATTAAAATAGTATTAGAGGAAATTAAAAAAGAAATTATGTAAGCAACCACTATGGTTCAGGTTGCATCTCTAAAACTTAGAGTACATAACTTAGGTTTCAAAATTTCTCTACAAAATAGAGCTAGAGGACTCCTTTACAAAGCAATTTTGAAGTTTAAGGTTTATTTTATACTTATATAAACCTTGGCATGTTGCACTTGTCAGAAAAACTTCAAAACCCAACAATAACCTTTTGCTATCCTTTATGTAGTGTTGTCTAGACAAATTGTCATGTTGCTCAGCTGAACAAGATTGATGACACAGAAAACTGCCAATGTAGAGCTTAGGAGAATACACCCCTTCAATGAACTTCAGGCCATTCCAAATCACTTCCCTAGGCCGGGATGGCAGCAGTCCCTCAAGGATTTTGATTAACAGTCTGTGAAACACCAAAGATACAACTCCAATTTATAGAGATATTTGAGTTAAACTTAAGTCATTAAGATGGACCTTAATCCAATCGACTAGTAGCCTTATAAAGAAGTGGGGGGTGTGATTTGGACACCAAGTGTTACATACAGAGAACAGACTATGTGAAAACACAGGGAGACCACCATCTATGAACCAAGGAATGCCTGAGGCTACCAGAAGCTAAGAGAAAGGCATGGAACAGATTCTCCTCACAGTCAGCCCTCAGAAAGAACCAACTCTAAGAATACCTTGCTTTCAGACATATAGCCTCCAGAAATGTAAGACAATAGATTTCTGTTGTTATAAGTCACACAGATTCTAGTACTTTGTTGCAGTAGTTCTAGGAAGCTAATAAACCTTCTTTCTCAGGATCTGGTAAATAAGTTGAATTGTTTTTCTAAAAACACATCATGGATTTCCAACATGTAGAGTACAGTTATAAAGTAATTAATGAAGAAAAAGCTACAGCATGCATTATGTCAACAAGGATTTAGACTGAGGGCTTAAATAGGTATTTGGAGAAAGAATGGTCCAATTAGAGGCTGCTCAGTTTTGGGTGGGGATTTTTAGGAACAAATAAATTTGCTGAGGTGAAATAACTAATAGATGTGAGGGTCAATTAAGCTGCAACTAGAAAGTAAAGTCCTTATAGGCTATGAATACCTTAGAATAAAGAACAGATTCCTCTACCTGAGACGGTTGTCCTTTTAACTGAAGTTCATAGAGTCAAGGTGTCCTAATTATATACAAATATTCTTTCTTCCTCATAATCTGCCACAATAACTCTGAAGTCTACATTAAACCAAGTTACAGATATCACTAGATTTTTCTAGCATATAGTCGAGGAAGTTGGACAGTTGACAAAAATCCAGAGATTAGGTAGAAAATTGGAATACTAAAGAGATCACATCACCAGTTACTACACTCAATGTGTTGAGCTCCTATTTTATGGTCGGCATTACACATGATAATTTACAAATGCTATTTCACTTAAAGTAATTCTGAGAGATATATCAAATATGTATATTATTAATATATTAAATATAATTATATGTTATAACACAATATGTAATATTAATATAGTATATACCATATTATATTAATTATTAATATAATTAATATATTTGTAATATAATTTATAATATATTTATGATTTTATAATATAAATATATTATAAAATATAAATAATATAAAATATATATTAGTATTTAACATTTGACTCCCTAATAGCCATTTGAAACTGACAAAGCAAAAGGTATGATGGATGTAATGGTATTCTATTCCTTTTTGATAATTGTTGGCAGAATGTTCATATGACCCAATTCTGGTTAAGAAAACCTAAGGACAGTTTTGCTAAAGATTTCTTGGAATGTTTTCTCAATCTTAAAGAGAAAATCATAGGGATGCAGATTCTTTAGTCACATCCAGCAGGAAAGAAATAAGCATTTGGTCTTGGAGGTTTCTGGCAGACATCTTCTGTCCATGAGGGAAGCCAGCCTTCATGGACGCTGCCAGCATATGGAAGAATATGCAGACAAGACAATAGGAGCAAAACAGGGCCAGAACACAGATTGGCTCAGACCAGGAGTCTGAAACATCCCCAAACTCTTTCTTTTGAAAGTTAATAAAGTCCCTTACTGTTAAGGCCTTTTTCAGTTGGCTTTTCCAATACTTGTAGTTGAAAGCATGCTAACAAATAGAATTATTCCGATTTTATACATGAATAAAGCAAATTCACATGGTGAGTTAAATTGCGCATGATCACAGAGCTAGTAGTTGTTCTATTGTCTTTAATCTCAGTCTTGCATGACTCACGACTCTTGATTCCTTTCTAAAAAGATCTAAAAAGAGTCTTGAATCCAACACTGAAAAAAAATTTAGCTTATGATTCAGCACTCCTGTTAGCTTTTGAATAAAAAATGCTTGACAAATAACCCGGTTGAAATTGCTGTTTTTTTCTGGTAGCCTTGAAAAATAAGAATATGGGGGAGACTATATATTTCTGAAGAGGATAAAGATGTTTTGAAACACAAGTCCCAACCCATTATGCTTATTTTTTATCTTAAATTTTGCATCTATTGTTTAGTGGACACTGAATAATCATTTAATTCTGAATATGCCAGCAAAAACCAACTCAAAACTAAGTTTTTGTTTTAATTCTGGCATAAAATAAAACATAGTACCTTGGTAAAATAGAACACTTGAATTTTTTCGTATGCTTTGCTGACTTTCTTTTCTTGTTTTTCAAACTATACGTTAATTACATGGTCTAATGGCAAACAGCAAAATTCTTTAGTCTAATTGTAATGGGAAGATTTAGAAAATTATCTCACACATTTTCTTCCAAGTTTGGTTCTTATCTTAATAATTAACTACAAATATTTCTTATTTATAATCTTATGATCTTGATGTTTTGCAAGATCAACATAGTAAATGACCAGAAAATTAATGAACTTAATTGTAATTGTTGCATTTTAATTTAAATAGTTCATGTTAACATTTGGGG
This sequence comes from Neomonachus schauinslandi, assembly GCF_002201575.2. Classification (NCBI taxonomy): domain Eukaryota; kingdom Metazoa; phylum Chordata; class Mammalia; order Carnivora; family Phocidae; genus Neomonachus; species Neomonachus schauinslandi. The sequence continues at coordinate 135,036,778 of NC_058409.1, read as the reverse complement.
TAAGTGCTGTTTGCATAGAAAAGTGTTAAAAATGAAAACCCCGAAGTTTCTCACTTCAATCTGGTTCTTATTTTTAAAGTTAACAAGATTTTGGCACAAGCTGTACAAAAAAGTGTCACTTTGCTATTATTTTATGGCAATTTTATTATTATAAAACTTCCCCAGAACAGTGTCCAAATATCCTTAGTTGAATCATAAGTACTCAGACTAATAAAACTTTGCTGCCTGCATAGTACTTTATTTTCATTTAAAAATTTAGTTCAGTTTTGCCACATTACTTGGTATTATTTTTATCATGACTTGGAGCAGTTAATCATCAAAAGATCATTTTTTTTCAAAGTTCCTATTCATATTTCCACAAAGTGACCCTGATGGTGTCAAAGGCTTTGTATCTGGTTATTAAAAATTCTTTGAAATATATAAAGTATTTGATGTGTCAATAGTTTAAATATAGTTCATAGGTACAACTATACATGTTGGTGACACCGAGTGTGACAATTTAAAAGGTGTAAAAAATGAAAACAGGAAATAAAAGATCATAAAAAAGGATCTGTGATAAAAGACAAGAATGTGGACTTCATTTAAACCCTGGAAAACTATTTGCGCTTATTAAATTACTTGTCTTTGGAGAGTAGATACAAAAAATTGTCGTACGTTATAGAAAATAATACTGTCCATGTATTAATACACATGAGTATTTGAAATTAAGGGAAGCAATTTCAAAAAAGATATATGTAAACTAAGGATGAATGTACTTCTCTTTCACACTTGAGAATCTATGCCATGGAGCCAGTTCCAAAATAGAAAATTAAAAGATACCTATGAACTTCAATATTTCAGGAGCCATAAGGTAAATACAAAAATGAGGGCAAACTGAATTTTTTAGAGTTATACTGTAATATGTAAAAAAGCTCTTAAAGTAAGGACTTAAGTCCAGCTATTTAAAATTTACCTACAGCTTAGGTAACAGTCTAATTTTTTCTTAATTCTGGGTCTACTTCTTTAGTTTCAATTGTTAATTTACTTGAGCTGGCAGACTACCGGTAGTTTATCCAGTTATTACAATCAGGTGGTTGTCTGTTGTGTTAGATTCATCTTTTAAACATTGTCTTATAAATCAATAATAATCCCTCCTTTTCTATTTTTGGAATATTTGTACATTGCTTTTGCTTTAAAGGAAGAGAGATGGTCACATTCTAAAAAATTACCTTTTCAATAGAAGTAACATTCAAGTATCACAATACCTTCATGACAAATTAAGCAAAAGACCCCCAGATTAAGCAAAACCAGAGGTAAAGTTAGAAAGATTAGGGGAAAAGATATAGTCAGTTTAAGAGTCTGTGTTTTGTTGCCTCACCATGTAATTTTGGACCCACAGGTAAAGGAGAATATTGATTCTTTCTGTTGACCAATCTTGACTGAAATACAGTCAAGGGGATTTCATTAAGGTGACTGCATTTTTCCTCCAGTGTAAGGTAAAACACCAGAGAATGATTTCAGTGGGGACACGACAGAATATCTGGCAACATTCAGCAAGGTGAAAACCACAGGGCCCACCTGCCCTTGGATTGTAGATTGTTACTCTACAAAACCCTGCTATAATGAAAAACAAAATGCTTACCCAGGGATGGACATAAAAGTCTGTTTCCACATTGTTTACAGATTTTAGAGCCTGTATTTTGCTGAACCAGAAAAATAGACTAGATATCATCATTCTTGATCAATAAATGAAGTCTTATAATATTTTGGCTAAAATTATGAAATGACAAAAATGTCCCAAAGAGAAAAAGTGTGTATGTGTTTAATAATGTATCTGTAAATACATGTTTAAATGTTTGAGCACTTAATAATTCACAATAAATTGTGAATAAAATTGTGAATAAAATGATGCACAATTTTAATACCGCTATTGAGGATAAACTGTCCTCTGATTGGTATTAAAAATCTGAATTATTGTGGAAATATTTATGTATATTTTTCAAGGCTCATCTCACCTATGACCTCCTCCACAGATCTTTCTTCTCAAGCATTTATAATAAGTTCTTTTTATTTTTATTTTTCTTACCATATTTTAGCAAATAAGGTATAATTTGATTTTATGGTCCTCCACAATGCATCATATACCATTTTTTTTTAAATATTTAAGAGTCTAAATGAGTAATGAAAGTTAAGATTTATGACATTGAATGGAAAAAGAGAAGGACAAGCTTAATATGTTCACAGATATTGAAGAATACACCTGGTTGAGTTTACATTAAGTGTGGGAAAACCCATAAATAAAATGCAGTACTAATTATGTTTTAAAAAATCATTTAGATTTAATTTATTGACTATTGATTTAAATCTGTACTTTTTGTCATAAAAATATATATATATATATATATATAAATGGATAAAATGATAAACTTTAAGTATGGAATTTAGTGACATAAGGACATCTACATTGTTGTGCAATCATCATTATGCATTTTCAGAGCTTTTTCTTTCCAAATTGAAACTCTGTACCCATTAAATAACTCACTATGTACCCTTCTTTATGATCTCTAGTTACTTGAATAAGCAAGTAATATAGGCATATAAAATTCTTAGAATTATACTACATCGGAAAGAACGGAACATGGAATTCATTGGTTTAGAAGGCACATTAATCATATTGACATTATGTTAAACTATACAGGTTCATGATACAGCATTAAACTCGGAGTCTCTACACAAAATGCAGACAAACACTGACGGTTACTTGTTTTATTTCTTGTTAATTTTCTTATTCAAATTATAACAATAGGCCAAAGGGAAAAAAAGAAAAAAAAAAAGAAACAGAAAAATAATGAAAATCTGATTGAAAGTATCTGAAATCTCCCTAGGTAATCAGGATTCCAGGGGTATGTAAGTAAGCTAAGTACACAGTAAACTGCTTTGTCCCCCCTCAGGGCACTTAACCAATTCTTGGTGCAGATCCTGAGACTAGGAATCCCGGAGTAGGAAGGAGCAAAGGAGCAAAGAAGCTAGTGAAGTTCTCAAAAGTTTTTCAGGGCAAGGGGGTTTATTAAACACACCACCCACCCATACCCCAAACTCCTAGGGCAGAGGGTTCATTCAGAGCAGTAAAAACTTTCAGGATTAAAGAGGCCATATTTTATTTTATTTTTATTTTTTTTAAGGTTTTATTTATTTATTGGACAGAGGTTGACAGCGAGAGAGGGAAAACAAGCAGGGGTAGTGGAAGGAGAAGCAGGCTTCCCACTGAGCAGGGAGCCCCATGCGGGGCTTGATCCCAGGGTCCTGCTCAGTAGGGAGCCTGCTTCTCCCTCCCCCCCCCTTATACTCGCTGCTATCTCAAATAAATAAATAAAATCTTAAAAATAAAATTATTACAAGACTACAACCCAGCCTGGAATCAGCTCAGTCCATACCTGATTGGATTAAAGTGAGGTTTCCAGTCTAGAAGCAGATTAGAGGATAGGGTGATAAATCGTCACTAGAAATATTAATGACTTCTAGGACTTCTATTTTTTTTTTCAAAATTTCCAAGAAAATAAAGAGGCAATAGAAACAGATCCATATATAACTCTGATACCGAAGTTAACAGTAACAGATTTTAATCAGCTGAATGAACTGTTCAAAAATGGTTGAAAGGATGTAGAATTGGAGCAGAAACCTAGTGTCTATATAAAATAACTAACATGGAAAATTCTAGAACAAAAAAAGTAATCTAAATTAACAACTAGATTATTGGATGACAGATTGGAAATGAGAGTGACAGTGAACTGGAAAATGGATGAAAAGAAAATACATAGATTGAAAAACAAAAGCAAAAAATAAAAATGTTTAAGAGGGTGATTTAAGAAGGGGATCTTATATTGGAATCCAAGAGGCAAGGAGAATGGGAAACAATTATCAAAGAGAAAAATGGCTACAAGTCCACAAAATTTGAAAGCCATCAAGCTACACCTTTACTATACAGTTGTAAACCTAAGCATAAATACTCAAAAAACCCCATATAGGCCCATCTTTACTTATATTTATCTTATTTATATAAATGCACATAATATGTTTGATATGTGTATACAGGCTTATATGTAAATATATATAAAATATTCAGAAGTGTCCTGTTCCTTTTAGGTTATTTTAAACAAAATAACTAAAATGCCAGACCAAAATATTCTTAAATTGCTGAGAAAAAAATAGACAGTCAACCATGGTTTTTGTTCTCATCACAAATATTAATTGTGAAATGAAATAGATTTTTTTCAAAATAAAATTAGCCATACATTAATATAAACTATATAAACTATAAGTGAACTCCTTTAGCCCAAGAAAAGTATACCAGAAGTAAATAGAAATATGCAGATATAAAATAAAAACAAATACATTAAAAAATGTAAGTGAATTTTAATTACATAACGTTGTAATAATGGGTATGGGTTTAACATGTAGAGAGAATTAAAAAGCATGAAAGACACTGAATAGAACTAGTTTTAAGAGGTTAGCATTTTCTTTCAAATGATATTCATATTAACCCTAAGAATTTAATTATGTATTTTGGAATCTCCAATTTAAATGGCAGGAGAAAAAAGTTACCTTTTACTCAAAGTGATCTATAACTGAAATGCTAAGGGGAAATAGATTTCAAAAGGAGGCAATAAGAGAAAAAAATGTTACACAAGACAATGAAACAAATGGGACAAAGAGTACAATAAAACACACAAAGCCAAATATCAGTGATTACTCTGCAAATTAATGGCATATGTCCATTAGTTCAAGTCAAAATTCACCATAACAGATAATTTTTAAAAATCAACTATATGCTTCTCACAAAAATTGCTTTAAATGTAAGAAGTGTTTTTGTATGGTATAGATAGCAGTCCTTTGTCATTCTTATGTCCTATGTCATCAACTGTAATATTGATTTTTCAATAGTGTATTTAGCCATACAGATAATTTTAATGTTTAAACATTTTTTTTTTCTTTTTCTTGAGGAGATCCAGGTTCTTTGGTGTTAATTTTTTGAGATTAATCCACTCAATTATACTCAAACCGTTTCTCCTACATTTTCTTGCAATTTTTAATTTTCGTATGTAGGTCTTCAAATTTCTAGGTCAAAAGTCCTTGCCCAGCTCCCAAACACAATCCATAATTTTCTCACTGTCAAAAAAATGATTACAACATACCATACAATTATGTATGTTGTAATCCATTTGTGCATGCTCTATTGTTTCACTGCTTTATGCTCTTTGCCAATGTAGTACTGATTTCACTAAGATAAAATTTATAGTATGTTCCAATGACTAATGAAACAATATTCCAGATAGTCACTTCTTTTTGAGGTTTTCTTGGTTGTTTTTAAATACCTATTCCTTAACACATACTTTAGATTTTATCTAGAGACAAAAATTTATTTGAATTTATTGAAAATGTATTTAGTTTCTATATTAAATTTTCGATAAACAGAATTCTATGATAATAGGAATAAGGTCACTTTTCCCTTATGCTGACCTAGTGTTCTCTCTTTTCCATTACATCATATAATTTATTTAAGTAGGTTCTAGGCTGACTTCTTAACTAGTAATTCTATTTTATTTCTGCCTTAATGGAAATGGGATATATTTCCCAATTTCATTTGTAAGTTAGAATAGAGATAAAAAATTGTTTTATATGGCTTATTCGTCTGATTTTTCTATACTTCTAAAATATTTTATTGGATATCAATGATACACCTTACCTTCATGAAAAAATTATCACCTCTTATTTTCAAATTTTACAGTTAACTACTTTATTATTCCAATCAGTAAAACCTCGAAGACTGTCCTACATAATAATGAGACTGACAGATAGTTTCTTGTACACTTGGTTTTAATTGTATGATTTTAGCACGCAGGGTCATTTCATTGAGGGGAAAATACAGGGCATTTACAGCTCAACAAGAGGTTCTTATTATAGTTGGCCACAAATACCAACATAGAATTTAGAAAAATACTGAAATTGTTCACCACAAATATTAAGTTTGGCCAACAATTTTATCTTTTTCAATTCTAAAATTTCATCATATATTCACTTGTCTCTTCCCAAATCAGATAGTAACCTACCTTTGGAATGCTAGAGAGATTACTTCAGGGATACCAGGGCAACGGTATATATATATTTTATAGATAAAACTAAATTTCATCAAATATTTAGAGTGAAACATAAAATGCAATCAACACTTGAATACTTGGAAAGATGTTAATATTTTGCTAAAATTTTCAGTTTTTATCCAGATGTCTGGCAGCACATAAGGAAAGCAAGACACTCTGAATAAACATAATCTCATTTACTCCAAAATGCCGTTTTTCCACCGATTTCCAATTTTAAGGGAGAACATAATCACACGTTGGATGATTGTAGAGATTAACAATCCTGGCTTCTAAGGACAGACTATTATAGTGCATTCACTAATCATTTCAATGCTCATGCCACTTTTTTTTTATATTCTATTTATTTATTTGAGAGAGAGAGAGCACATAGGTAGAGAGAGAGAGAATTTCAAGCAGACTCCACACTGAGCACAGAGCCTGGTGCTGGGCTCCATGTCATTACCCTGAGATCATGACCTGGACTGAAATCAAGAGTCTGACACTTAACAGACTGAGCCACCCAGGTGCCTCATCAATGCCTACGCCATTTAAACAAAGACTGAATTAGGGGACAGTGAAAGTTTCAGCAGTTTTGTGCTTGTTGCTGTTGTCATTTTGATATGACCCAAAATAAAGACAAGATATACTGATGGCTTGTTGATTCCTTATCAGGAATTTTAAAATTAAATATTAAGTTATTTTCAGGAAGAAATTACTATCACCTATTTTTATTTTTCTATTAACGTAGATCATATACCTATCTACTTGGAAGTATTAATAGTCTTATTTTAACAAGTTTTTTCTAATGTCAGAGAAAATTATGACCTATAGATGACATCTAATTTTGTTCTGTAGTTTCTAATGGAAGCAATTATTACTACATATCAAGGAACAGACAAGTCTTCGAAAACAGAAGGGAATACTTTGAATGTATCTATTAGACTCATTTTCTTAATTTTGTGGTAAAATACATTTTCTACCACTGATTTCTGATTATCATTTTTAGTTTTTAGAAGAAATGGTAGCTCTATTTTCTTTTTTTTAGTCTCAAGTGTTTATTTAAATTCCAGTTATTTAACATACAGTGTAATATTAGTATATTAGTTTCAGGTGTACAGTTTAGTGATTCATCACTTACAAGACACCTAGCGCTCATAGATCTATTTCGTAACAAATATCCACCCCCACACTCTGCAAGGAAGAGAATTTTATTAAATATATAATGCAAATATGGGGAAGGGAAAATACTCCTTGGGTAGTATGAGTGGGATATAATTTTGAAACTTTTGTTAGTATAATTGGGGGAACTTAGCATATCTGACTCTAGTGTGGTTCTCTTTCCCTTGCTGCTGTAAACTATAGCTTAGAAACATCTGCTTAGCCCTGCACACAAAGTCATGTTAATCATTGAAGGAATTTTGCTTATGGTCAAGATTTGTGAAAACGACTCCTCACCCAGAACTACCCCCCCCCCCCAAAGAGATAACTACCTACAGAAATAACAATGCTATGTTTAAGACTTACTGGAATGACAGGACCAGATTTTTGTACACAGATCAACTGACCAAGGACAGAAAGTTTCATAACCTTCCTTGGACCTTTGCAAGTACCTGAATAGCTATAGACATCAGTCACCTCCTGATTCCAATCTCCTCCTTCTTCTCCCTCTTTCTAACATAAGAGAGGCTCAAATCTTATGCTGAGTTAAGATAGTTCTTTAGGACAATAGTCGGCCATCCCTTTGGTTTGCTGGCTTTCCTTACCTCAACATCTTTCTTCTTATTGGTTTGTTGCGTGATGGAAAGAACAAGCTTACACTCAGTTACTTTGTATCCTTTGGTTTAGTATACTAAGTTTTTATTTTAAGAATTGCTGTTTTCCCTGAGACAGTGTTTCAGAGTTTTTGGTCAAAGAGAAACCTACATTGAGTTCCAAATATTACAAAGCTGTCACTAAAACTTTAGGTTAAGGCCAGTTGTAAAACGTTCTTAATTTCCTTTTCTTGCACATACATACAAAAGATTTTACTTCTGAAAGTTGATTATTTGTCACCATTGTACACACTGATTTCGGTAAAAACCATTTCTTTATGTAACATGATGAGTTTTATTTAGGTGTTTACGTCAGAATGCAATTTCATACCATCTAAAATTTACCCCAGGTTCCATACATCCGGGTTCCATTTTCTGATCTTTTCTCCCCAGTTGCTATTTACTCCCTAGCTTTTTTTAACATCCTAATGTGCTTCATGATCACCTACCCCGCTCATACCACCAATGCTATTTAAAAGAAAAAAAAAAAAGTGTGGTTATCTGTTTTTTACCTGTTAGTACAGATTTCACTTTATACTTTAATACACTTAGAAACAATTATAATTCTAATTGAGTACATATATTATAATCATGTAATTATGACTTATTATGTAAATCTGAGAATTTTTTCTGCCCGTGACACAATTGGTGTCATTAAAGAATAACATTCCAGCCTGCTGGAACCAATAGATTGTTGCCAGGGTGATTCAGGAAGAATTCATAGACAATTATTTTGTATAATGTAAAAAACACTCTCCTTTAGTAAATTCCATTGTAGTTTATAAGCCTTCCACAGCATCAACAGATTAAAACTTTAAAAAGGAATAAGTTTACAGGTACATTCAGGTTTATCTGCCACAGGCCAACTTGAAGAAAACGTAAGAGATGCTGCTAATTTCCTCTATTGCTAACATCCTCAGAGCATCAAGCTAGGAACATCATTAACTGAAACCATGGAAATACAGGCGATGATGACAATCATAAGTGTGGAAATAAATCATTGAAAACAGACTCAGAAGTTTCCAGTTTGTATGTCAGTGACCAAACAGACTAAACCTCAGAGCTAGCTCCAGTTCAAACTAATGACCGATGAAGGCGACAGACAATGAGCTAAGATGATGATAGAAGAGCTAGATTACAACAAAACAGCTGAACCTCCATTTTGTATTGCCATCAATTTCTTAAATGTAAGGAATTAGAAGTTATTAAAATCAAAAGCCGACACCAGACTTGAAAGTTCCCTGAGCATACAAAATCAGCTTAATCATACATGCAAAGCTTACTTTAGCTTATTTTGCAAGACTGACTTGGCCTGGGTCATTTCTTGCTTATGCCTCTGGAAATTATGAGCAAAACTTAAACTGGTTCCCAAAACTGATGTGAAGTAACCACTGACCAATTTTCTATCGCCTAAGAAATTTCTGATATTATAACCAATCACTGTGAAGAATAAACAGTCACTGCTTTCTTACTATGTAAGTTGCTTTATAATAATATGCCCTAGAATCTCATTCCACGTTTTGGTTCAGTGAACGGTCTTTCTGGTGTGTGCACAACATACTTTTACTAAGTACTACTTCAATGATTCATCGGTTTTACGCTTGTTAATTTCACCATTTTTAACAAAGTAAAACATAAGAACTGTGTTGAGACTGTATTCAGGCATTATCTGTCATGTGCATATAGTATTCATAATTGAGCTGGATGTGAGATTTGTACTTGGGTCAGTACTTTAAGACATTTAATATGTGTTCTGTTTCCACCTTAAAGTCTCCTGTGAGTCCCACAGCCTTACCTTCTTCCTGGTTTTGAAGAGGCTTCCCAGCAAAGATCAGCAGATGCCTTCAGCAGAGATTATGGTACCATCACCCACTGGAGTTGAGCAGGAAGAAATATAGTGTCTTCCATGGGTTGAATGAAGAGTTGTTGAGCTGAGGGCCTGGGGACCAGAAGTTCCACAAGTTAGAACTTACTTCAGACTCACGCAGAAACAGGACTAACTACCTGAGGTTTGGGTTGGCAGTAGCTGCCCAGCACCTGGATTTAATTCAGCTTGAGACTGCCACTCCCATTTCTCTTGATCAACCACTTAATTGCATTCACCTTTGACTCTCTGCAGACACCGATTTGTGGATGTTCAGAAACTAGTAAAATCAGAAGTAGAATCAGGAGGGATAGAAGGAGGGGCCCTTAAAAGGGCAGTGAAAATGGGATAGGTTTGGGAAAAATCACAGGGGTCAAAATTCTTTAAGTTAGCTGGAAGAAGAGATTATGAATCATCTTGGCTAGAATAAGAAGAAAGATTAAATATTTCTATGAAGGGTATTAGTTCACTGGCTCATAATTAGTAAGTTTTTTTTTTTTTGACTTTATAGTGTTCTGGAATAAAACACATAAACACAAAAGCATAAAATCCAGTATGTGTCTAAAAACTGTCTCAATCAGATTGTTACAAAGTAGTATTTTCAGCCAAAAATCCTAATGCCCAGACTGAGCATTCCTGGAACTCAGTGCCTTTTGAAGAAATCCCACGCCTATTTTGTTGTGTCATGAGTCCATTCAGTACAAACAAGAGTTCTCTGTAACAGCCCTTGTCAAGTTGTTGGCTTTTCAGCAATGTATTGAAACATGTCTATCTTTTTAGTCTTCTGTTTTTGCAATAGTTGATTACAGTGCTCTTCAAAACGGACAATTTGCTTGAAAGCCTTTCAAATATCCTCTTGAAAAGTAATTCAGACTCACATATCATTGGCCAAAAGGATTTATAAAAGCAACATTTGTGATTGCATTTTGAAAGGAGAACACACACAAATAGGAAGTCGATGAATGATAGCACCTTCAAAGGAGATATTTATGGAAAAATGTTTCCCATACTTTAATATAGAATTTATTAGAGTAACTATGTACATATGAGCCAAAAGAAAGAAAACTTAGAAAAATAAATGTTAACATAATTAAATGTTACTTTATAGCTTGGAAATTATGTTGTACGAAGTTACCCTTCTTCTGGTTTCCAAAGCCTCAGTCTGTGTGTGTACATGGCTGAAGACTTTCCTCTCTCTTTATGCCCTCTAAGTGAGTATTTATCAACCCTGGTGGCAATTTAGAATCACCTGGCTCACCTTAAAATAGACTTAATCTTTAGATTCCACTTTGTTACTAAGATTCAATTGGCCTCAGCTGAGACCTAGGGGGCATGGACATTTTTAGATACAACTCGTGAATGTACATCCAGGTAAGTCTATAACTATAATAAACACACACATGCATGTATAACAATATGGTGTTAATATATTGTAATAAACATATCTCCTAACATTTTCTATATACATATTTAAACTTTATGTATATATATATACATGTTTTATATGCATATAAAAGTACGTACAATATATGTGTGCATTATATACATAAACATGTATAAACACATGTGTGTTTGTATAGGTAGATGGATAGATATAGATGTAGATATATATGATTTACATATATAGATATATTTAAAATCTTGTTTCCTGGGGCGCCTAGGTGGCTCAGTTGTTAAGCATCTGCCTTCGGCTCAGGTCATGATCTCAGGGTCCTGGGATCGAGCCCCGCATCGGGCTCCCTGCTCAGCGGGGAGCCTGCTTCTCCCTCTCCCGTTCCCCCTGCTTGTGTTCCCTCTCTCGCTCTCTCTGTATTAAATAAATAAAATCTTTAAAAAAATTAAAAAATTTAAAAAATAAAATCTTGTTTCCTATGAATTTCACAAGGCAAGTCAAGTTATACTGACTTCTTGGAATAGTGGTAATTTATTAAAAATCACCTGTATTGAACAACCGCTATGCACAAATTCCTCTGAGTGATAATGATACGGGTTATAATGTGTAAGCAAAAGTCAGGAAACATAGGTAGTAATCCCTGCTCCACTGAAGAGCTCCTAATTGCCTGGGGGTAATCAATCTCAGGGTCAACCTGTGGTCATGTCCCATCAATGATCTCCCACAACAGATGAAGAGAGTTTTTCCCAGGTGTTAAAGCAGCCCTTATAATGGCTCTGAAAATAAAAGAGGGCCATACGCTTGGAGTTGAAAGGGAAAGGTGTTGAAGTTTGAAATGTAACAGGAACCTAGATCACATGGGACCTTTAGAACATTCTAAAAACAATTATTTTTGCTGTTTTGTTTTTACTCTAAGAGTGATGGGAGGTTATTTGAACACACTCATATTTTAAGAGAAAACAATTGGAAACTCAGTGATATACTCTCATTCCCTCACCTTATAAATGTTTGTCTCATGGTGCAGAAATGTTAATATTATGTGTCCCTACCAACCTGGTAACAGAGCACAGATTAGCACTTGTGTTTTCTGTACCAGGAAGAGAAGGATGATTAAATAATGAGAAACTCATCAATGGAGAAGGCATTGACTTAAATCTGTGTAACAACTTCGTTTATTGTGTTTTGCTTGATAACTTCCTATAACTGCCTCTCACCAATATCTTTTGTCTTTAGCTGGACATGGTATTTCAAGTGGTGACTTGGACCATTTCTGGCAGTTACTCAGTTTTCTTGGGTATCTCCCATGTAGACAGGAGTTATACATGTTATTAAACTTCTATTTGTTTTTTCTTCAGCTGATCTTTTATTACAAGGGGTCTCAGCCAAGAACCTAGGAGGGTAGAAGGAAAATTATTTCTTTTTTTTTTTTTTTTTTTTTTTTTAAAGATTTTATTTATTTATTTGAGAGAGAGAGAAACAGCATGAGAGGGGATAGGGTCAGAGGGAGAAGCAGGCTCCCCGCCAAGCCGGGAGCCCGATGTGGGACTCGATCCCAGGACTCCGGGATCATGACCCGAGCCGAAGGCAGTCGCTTAACCAACTGAGCCACCCAGGTGCCCAGGAAAATTATTTCTCCTCCTTTATATCTGTTAATATATTATGTAGATCATTAAGTTGGAATCACCATTAAGAAAGAGAGATAGGAAGGAGAGAGAGATCATGACAAGACTCATATATGTTATCTCTCAATTTCGGGCTTTCTGCATCTGGGATTGTCATATAGATGTCTATGGAAAACATGAAAATAATCTATTTCCCAGCACTGAGGCTGAGAACTGCCAGACCTTATCCTCCATGGACCCCACATTTGAATACTTGTCTACCAGAGTTTATAATGTACAAAAATCAATGCTTGCTTTTTTTTTTTTTCTGCTACCCTTGGATAATCTATAGATATATAGTTGTTAATCAGAAATTCCACTTTGTAAAATCTACCAAATGATAGAAATGTATACTTTCGGGTGCCTGGGTGGCTCAGTTGGTTAAGCGACTGCCTTCGGCTCAGGTCATGGTCCCGGAGTCCTGGGATCGAGTCCCACATCAGGCTCCCGGCTCAGCAGGGAGCCTGCTTCTCCCTCTGACCCTCTCCCCTCTCATGCTGTTTCTCTCTCTCTCAAATAAATAAATAAATAAAATCTTAAAAAAAAAAAGAAATGTATACTTTCAGCCATTCAGCTTACATTTTGGTGATTATACCATTTCACTTATAGTTTTAAAGATACTATTTTGTTTTTCAAGGATTACCTCCATGGCCCTTAGGGATTTGGATTTGGAATGTGAAATATAAGACCAATTACTGTAGCTAATATTTATACCCACTTCACACCCAAGGTAGTGACAGAGTAATGAAAAAGAATTGAGAATCTGGAATATTGAAAATGAATTTGTACTTCTCCCTAATGAAATCTGTTTATTCACAGCAAAGCAAAAAGAGGTTTTAAGAAAGTTATCTCCCTTAGAATGAAATCCTACATTGCATGCAGATCTGTTTTCCAATTTTTTCTAGTACTTTGCTGTCTCATAATTAAGAATAAAGGATTCACATTTTTATTAATTAGCAATTAATAATTGGGCTATGTCAGTTGATTTTTTTTTATCTTTTCCGGTCATTGCTTTCAACTACTCAAATACAAGGAAAATGGTTAATTTTCAAGTAAGAGAATTTCTATACAATTATACTTTATACAATAGTGATATTTTTTTCCTTTAATTTCCTCTATTATATTAACCCATATAACCATCTTCCTTTCTTGAGTAAAGGAAGGGAACAAGCAACGTAGAGCTAATTTTTTTGACCTTTATACATAAGATTTTCATTTTTCCTCCTAAGTCTGCTTTGAGTCAAAGATTCAAAGGAAATCCTAGCTAATTCATAATCATCTTGTATTGAAACAGACTCAGTAGTGAAATTTATTCAAAAACATTTTTTTCTTTTATTTAGATGGAAGTAGATAGATGTTTGCCAGTCTAGTTCCCTTTCTTCAAGAGCACAAGGAAATAACATTTGCAACCCCTCTTTATGGTTAGGGTGGGTGTATGTCACTATTACAACCAAAGCAATGTGGACAAAGTGATAGAAAATTTTTCTAATCCCAACCCTTAGAATCATTTTGCACACTGTGTCTATCCAAATGCTGAAGGCGAAGAAGTCCAAGATGGAGAAACTGCCCAATGGAAGAGGTCTGGATGCCTGGGTCACCCCTTGGAGGAGAGCGGTCCCAGAAGGTATGCTTATGTATATTTATGTATACCATCTTTCAAGGTAAATAAGGAATACATTTTAAATGTACTGTGGTATGGATATATTGGGGATTATTTTTCAATAGCTAGTGAGAATTCCTCTAATAAAGCATCTGCTATGTGCCAGCCCCTTTTCTAGGAACTTTACATTTACACATGGCAAAGAGTGATCTAATAATATCTGAGTCCAAAATCTATACTGTCCCCTGCTAAAAATATGAAACCAGTGTAAATAATTAGCAAATTCATAAGACAGGAATAAGGAATAAGCTTCCCCAAGCTGGGACCCTCTTATTTTGTTTCTCTCTCTCTAACTATTAATAGTAAATTTCATAGTAGAGTATTATCCTGTTTCTTACATTACAATGTAACATAAGAGATGATTCCCTGAGATCTCATGGATAATTATTAACTAACACTGAGTTCTTGCTCTGACAAGCAAAGACTTCAAGTATACATTTGGATCACAGAAATCACTGTAGTTAAGTAAATGTATGTTACATGAAATACATACTTGAAATATTAATAAATGTGCCAACTTTAGTCTCTTCTATGTTTGTTATAATTTTGACCTAACTATATTTTATATTAAGACATGATGCTATTTATTGACTTGGTAGTATATTGTCAAACACTATCATACAATTAGCTAAATATATGAAGGATTAATACTGCTTTACTGACAAGTATAGCTATGGTACATTGGTAAATAAATAAGTATAATTTAATTATGTTGCTAGTAGTTAATATTAAAAACAATATAATCATTCTTCCTAAGAAAATTATCCACATTCTCTCTCCCAACACATACATACACATGTATATAGCCTTTGTATAGCCTTTGCTTTTGACCAAAATTTTAATAAGATAAAATTGTGCTAGTGAGAGAATTTCAAATTGAATTGCGGAGCAGGCATTAGAAATATTATTTTTAACATAATTTGAAATTTTGCCCTGAAACTGAGAGCCCAACATGATTAGAATCTTTCTACTGATTTTTTAAATAAAAATTGACATGAAAAGCAGGTATTTTGACTTAAATAATACACAATACAATCATTGAAGGCTTGGTTCTTCCCTGTTCTCAGAGAATGAATTTTTTTTGTTCTAACAGCAAAGGTGAACCCAAATGTGTCTGATATGCTCATAATATTTTAACAAATTCATTATTTTAGTAAATAGTAATATTTTTAAAGATTTTATTGTAGTCTGGGAAATACTGAGTCGAAATTCATCATTTTGGAGCATTCGGGAATTAAACTGCTGCCATATGTTTTCAGTGGTGGAATGTCACAGTATTCACTTTTATTGAAAGAGGAATTATATTCCTCTTCACCAAGCTGGGACCCTCTTATTTCTCGGCCAGCTTGTTAATCCTTGTCTTTTTCTTCAGGTTCTCTCTCTATAATGAACTGTGCTTCCAATCTGCAACTTTAGTTAAATAATTTTGTATTCAAAACATGTAATCTCTCTCTCCCCGCCCAAAAACAAGAACAACAAAGCACTTGACACTTCAGTCTCTGGCAGACTGATTGCATTCTGATGCTAAGAGTCTGATTTCAGAATTTAGCTGTGATACACATGGCATGACAATAGCTAAATGCCAATGGTTTGCATAGGTAGCTCTTTTTTTTTAAAATTTTTTTATTGTTATGTTAATCCCCATACATTATATCATTAGTATTAGATGAAGTGTTCCATGATTCATTGTTTGTGCATAACACCCAGTGCTCCATGCAGAACGTGCCCTCCTCAATACCCACCACCAGGCTAACCCATCCTCCCACCCCCCTCCCCTCTAGAACCCTCAGTTTGTTTTTCAGAGTCCATCGTCTCTCATGGTTCGTCTACCCCCATAGGTAGCTCTTGATCAAAGTGTTTCAATAAAAGGCATTTCAAAAATGTTCTTAGCCATGATAACCCCATGGGTTAGCTAAAAAATTGAAAACTCAAAGCTAGTTTTCCTAAAGGTTTCTTATTAAAACAGTAAGAGAAGTAAGGACTTCTGTAAAGATATTAATAACATAACATTAATTTATCAGAGAAATATTGACAATGGAGTAGACATGAGAATAGCCAGTGCAGAGAGAAGTGGAGAACACGGGGAGAGAGAAGATGTAGGGAGGCAGGGAGTTGGTAATGGAAAATGGGCTTACCTTTAAGGTAAAACAGATTATTTTTATTTATTTATTTTTTATAGATTTTATTTATTTGACAGAGAGAGCACAAGCGGGGGAGCAGTAGAGGAAGAGGGAGAAACAGGCTCCCCGCCGAGCAGGGAGCCCGATGCCGGACTCGATCCCGGGACTCCAGGATCATGACCTGAGCCGAAGGCAGCTGCTTAACCAGCTGAGCCACCCAGGCGCCCAAAACAGATTATTTTTAAAGAGGATTTTCAGGAGGTAGAACCTGCATAAGATTCTTTCCCACTCTTCCTCTGTCCCTCCTCCCTCTCTAAATAAATAAATAAATAAATAAATAAATAAATAAATAAATAAATAATAGGGTTTTCAGAAATTCTTCCCACATGTTTTATGATTTAATATCTTTATTCTTTTCACTCAGAGGCTTTGGTTAAAATCTACATTATTATTCATTGATGTTTGGAATTGTATTGTCTCATTTTGTTGTTGCTGTTCAATTTTTGTTGCTATTGATTGTTTTAGAGACATTTGTGGGTTGTACCTGTCTCTAAATGGAGGGCTTTTGGCTCAGGATGGTCCAGGCATATTGAAGATAGTCAACAAACTTATTTGAATCAAGGGAAGTAGATGGTACAGTTGCTATTCTGACAAATAATTTGTAACTGAAAAATAACCTCGAAGTATTTTTGGAACTAAGGAATATTATCCTGAGTTGCACCTGCAGCCCAATAATTTAATAGTCCTGTGGGGGGATTAACCAATTCTTCCACCCCCTACTCTCACCCTAATCCACTCTCAAAATAGAATTTGAAGAACAAAGAGAAATAACTAGATACTCATTGCAACATGAGTTCAGACAAAGATAAAGCCAGAGGAAGTTTCCACTAAAGAAGAGGCTCTTTTTAATGAAAGAACATTCAGGGATCATTTAAATTTAACATTAAGAATAAAGATGTTTATTGAGCACCAGCCAGTGCCTTAGGTGCTTGGATTTGGCAGAGAATAAAACAAACCAAATTTTGTTGTCATGAATGTTTCCTTCCAATTAGAGGGTTATACACAATAAACAAATGCATAAATTAATATCTTAGAAGTTGGATGTTGTGGGTATAAAGAAGTAAGATACTGGGTACACTGTGATAGTGGAGTTAGTGGTGAAATTCACAGAAGTGAAAGAAATAAGAAAGGGAGGCATGCAGGCACCCAGATATTGGCCATTGTAGTCAAGAGTAACAGCAAGAGGCCAGCATGTGAGGAGAACATCAAGGAAGGCAGGGTCACTGGGTTGTAGAGAACAATGGGAAGCTGATGCAAGGTGAGGAAAGGGAGGCAAACCATACACACCCAACTCAGGGCTTTTATACTTAGTGACTTTCAGGGTTTTAAAGAGAAGAATGAGGTGAATGGTGTTAAGCTTTAGAAGGACTGTTCTGACTACAGCAGCCTGGAAGAGGGCGGCTGGAAGCAGGAGATGAGTAGGAGCTATTGCAAGGGTCAAATTGAGAGATGATGGCGGTCTCAACTAGTTAATGAGATGGTATATATTTTGATTTTAGGGTCTACAACATTTGCTGATGTGTGTGTTTGCAGGGCAGTCAGTTTACATTTGAGATTCCTATTATACTCTGTATTTGAGAGTTTGGGTGGGATGTTACAAAAGAATCTAATTTTCGAAAGAGAATCTGCTATTTATCAGAACAAAGAAGGTATATACATCTTTCATAAGTCTATTTAAGAACACCAAAAATGTGATAGATTAAGACAAATTCAGAAACCTGAAGCCAGAGACCCCATAATGTTCACCTCTGAGGAAATGGGAAAAGAATCAGCACACATCATTGAGAAGGAATGACGAGTGTATTAGAGGAGACCAGGAGTGAGTTGTGTTCTGGAAGCATGGGAAGGTCCAGAAAGATGAAGCAAGGCATTATTAATTTTTTTTTCAGGAAGATACAAAAAAATTAAATGCCATGGATTTGGCCTAAGAAGTAAATACTTTTTAGTAGGACAAAAATAAGGTTAACAGATGAAGTATGATTTCTCATGTGATTACAGATTCCAAGTTCTTCAAAAGCAAATTCACATCCCAGATAGTAGGCTGTGTCAGCCCTTAGGGAACTCAGGAGGAAATAGCAGTCATCACTGGGAAGGAGAACTGGGACCCGAGCAGCTTCCATAACCACCTTCTCTTCCTCCCTCTCCTTACATGAAGCACCAGAATCCTCCTCCCCCACCTCAGAACCTACAGGAACCTGAAAGTATGAAAAATCCACTAGGTGTGTTAAGACTGATTGGGGGAAGTATGGGGTCCCTATAATAAAGTTACAGAGTCTGAGAATTGAAAGGAAATGAGGAGTATTGCAGAGTCAGAGTCAAGGAAACATCTAGGTGTTACACAATGTATAAATATGTAAATGTTGAGACTTTGTACTCTTATAAACCTCCATTGATGCTTATGTTGATCTAGGGAAGAGAACAGTGATGCTTCTGAATTAAGTGGTTGACTCCTATTTAAAGCATGACCAAATATTGTTTATTCCATTATCGATTCTATAGGGAAAGATTAGGGGTGGGATTTCCAACCTTAAAAGTTTAGGGCGGGTGGAAATTCCTCCATCCTTCCTATCCTATCCCAGTGCTCACTCCATTAAGTAGTATTCTATCTTTCCTACAAGAGAAAATGACAGGTTCTGTTTCAAAAATTACTACAGATTTACTTCATAAATTCTGGGCCTCAATGAAGATACCCAGGATTTTCAACTTGCTTAGTCAATTGTTCCAGAAATTTCAGGATATATACTTTGCCTGATGGCTAGTCCAGGAGTCCTAATCTCTCATCCTTTCTGCACCACAGTTAAACTGTTAATTTTAAATGGAATTATCTCAGAAAATGGGAAAAGACCTTAAATTTTGCTAATAGGAGCACATTTAATCAATTTCACCTTTCTAAATACTTCTCTAATACCCCATGAAGTTAATGATTGCCTGAAACTTAGCAGAGAAGTGGCAAAAACAAAACAAAATGTATATTCATCATGATGTGACAAGAAGATGATGATGTGACAAGAAGATGATGTGAAAGAAGAAAATGATATCTGAAACTATAAATACAGAGAATAAACTGATGGATGCCAGAGCGAAAGGAGGTGTGGGTTGGGCAAAATGGGTGAAGGAGAGCAGGGGATACAAACTTTCAGTTATGGAATGAGTAAATTATGAGAATAAAAGGCACAGAATTGGGAATATAGTCAAAGATATTGTTATAGCGTTGTATGGTGATGGATGGTAGCTACCCTTGTGATGAGCACAGCATAGCCTATAGAGAAGTTGAATCACTATGTTGTACACCTGAAACTAATGTAACACTGTGTCAACTATACTCAAAAAATTTAACTTTAAAAAGTAAAAAATAAAATAAAATAAAATA
Organism: Neomonachus schauinslandi; assembly: GCF_002201575.2. Lineage (NCBI taxonomy): Eukaryota > Metazoa > Chordata > Mammalia > Carnivora > Phocidae > Neomonachus > Neomonachus schauinslandi. Next base: position 135,016,726 of record NC_058409.1, on the reverse strand, counting down.
AATGTCCACAGTTCAATAAAAACCACATTTAGAAACTGGAATTTAATAGTGGGAATAAGCTGTTTTTGCTATAGATCTGAAAAATAAACATATTTGGCAGGGAAATTAGCAATTTTACAGATGGAAAGTTATACCTATGGATCAGTTTATAAAACTAGACAAAGAAAAAAATATATTGTAACCATTATTAAATTGTACCTGAAAATAAATCCTTTTAAACATACCTAAATTTTACTAGGGTTCTATTTTCACTTGGAGAAAAAATAAAAATAAAAATAATGACTGATTTCTTAGCATGGAACCTTTGAGGGCTATTTGATTTGGTCTTTTCCACTTATAATTTGATCAACTGTGCTTTACATTTAAGTTTATATTCATAATATTTAAGCATAACTAATAATTCTTTTATACTCATATCTACCTTTAGAACCATCAGTTCATACTTCTTCCAAATAAGCTTGCTAATTCAAAGCAAGTATATATGCATATGCCATACATCAAAGAAAAATTGTAATTTGATTTGACTTAATTTTAAACATATTATTTTGCATTGATAAATGAGGTATACCAATAGAATGAAATATGACTAATTTCTCTTCAATTATTTGTGAAAAGCAACTTCACTTAAAAGCTGAAGGTAGGAAATGAGCTTCTTCTGAGATTTTATTGAGATTACTTGTTTACTTGTGCCAGTCAAATCTGACCTCTATAATACAGTATTTGTTTAGATCTAGTGGAGATAAATTGAGTGCACTGATTCTAAATTGAAGATCTATTAAGTAATAAGTAGGATGTAGTTTTATAATCACCTTCAGGTTATAAACAACATTTAGCACAAGATCAAAACATGTTGACTTAAAAAAGTGAATGCAAATTAAATGGGAGAGATTTTAGAAATGTAGTGAACAGAATTATAAGGTAGGATGCTATTAAGGATTTTTTGATATTTCTAATTTATTTTCATTACCTGGTGATTATGCTCTAGAATACATATCCAACAACAATTTTAAAGTATTTCATGAAATACATAAAAGTATTTTTGGCTTAATAGATAACAATTTTTAAGACACTGGTATTTCAATTTCTTTAAATAATAACTAGAGAAATCACCATTTTTTTCCTGCTGCTTTTGGTTTTTAATTTGCTATTATAAGTGAATGAAAATAAATGTTCTTCCTCTGAAGTCAAGTGTGAGGCCACAGGAGGTGTTTGTGTGTGTGTGTGTGGGGGGGGCATATGTTAATAGCACTGCTCTAATTCCTTGGTAATCCTACTTCATTATTTTATGCAAATAATTCCCAGAAAGGATCAACTTATTAAGAAGAATTAGAATAAATGAATGTCATCAGTGTACGGTAGTATGTCAGCACGTTGAAAAAGTACACTACATTAAAAATTGAGTCATAGGAAACTTCTGCAAGTTTTTTTTTTCCAATTGTAAATTATTATTTTGGGGGGGATAATGCTGAGAGACTAAAACAATTATGTGATGGTATTCAGATTTTTGTCTGAGAGATACTTTTTAAAAATATGAACTGAAAGTTTCACATCAAATCCTATTGAAGTATCTATTCATAACTATTCTTCAAACGTAATTTATTACAAATTATAAAGAGAAACTATGATCACAGGTAGTTGTATTTTACACACTATAATCTTAGTTTTTATAGTAGTTGCTGTGAAATATTTACTAAATATATCTGTTGTAATTATATAGTTTAACTATATTTGGAAACCTAAACTAATTCCATGTCAACTTTAGGAGATAATCTGAACAATTTAGTACATCATTCAAGGCCTCTGTGTATCTCTCAAAATGTATCTTTTACAATTTGCAAGTAGTACCATCATATTGATTAAGGTACAGTTTAAAAATATAAATAAAAAATAGAAATCTTCTGTATCTTTATATGCATATGTTTCCCCCTGGCAAAAATGACCTTTCCTCTGTTCCCATTTGTCCAATGGCCCGAACTGCCTAATGGCCCATCCTTCAATACTGGGAGCAAATATGTCTATTTCATTCCAGAAGGAATTCATTGTTCTCTCCATTGTGCCACCTCAGACTGAATATAAATACCAGGTTCACCAGTACACTAGTGATTAATTGTGTTGTAATAATAATTTTCTCTTTTCATATACTAAGCGTGCTATTTATATTTATTGAATGAACAAATCGATCAACAAATGATTGGTAGAGGACTTTAAAATATTGCTTAAGAAAAAGTAAAATAAAATATTGCCTAAGAGTATTTCTCACAGTTGCGCTGTACATATGAGATCATACCGTTTCAGTTTGAAGTTCAGTTTGGAGATGATCAGACACATCCTCTCACTTTCTGAGGCATCACTACACGTGGCCTCCCATTTCTGATCCTGTAAGCATTTCTGGCAGAGAACATGACCTGAAGAACTGGCTTAAATTACTGGACCAATCTAATTTTGGGGAAGAACTTCCCTTTGATGAAATCACTTCACTTTTACCTCTTTTTCCCTCTGGAAAAAAATTAAGATACGTTTTTGTATCATGTTCCACTGCTTCCTTTGACAGCTAGATATATCCTCAATATAAATCCAGGCCCTTCTTAAACATACGTTAAACAGTTCTGTGATAGCTTTTCATACACATTGTCCTTCCACTCAACAACTGAATTTAAGACCTCACCATTAATTTAGTCAAAATTTTTAACTATAACTACAATATAACTCTCTGATTGTGTGTCTTATCTGTCTTACTTTGGGCTCTTACAAAGCTCCAGAGAAATACTCCATAAATCTCTCTCTCTATCATCTATATGTATTGATATTACTTGAAAGAACCAATGAATGAATGAATGAATGAATGAATGAAGGTGTATAAAACCAGAGAGAAACTGTACAGTAAGTTTAAAGAGAAGAGCATATATTGACATTTTCTAGGGCAAAGTACATTAATGCAATCTATCTGCAAACTTAGATTAATTTGCAGTAAGCCAAAGATTGCTCTTTAAATGCACATTTGTTCTTTCACTAAATATTTATTTCACAACCACCACTATGCCAGGAAGTGAGCTAAATGCTGGACATAAAGCAAGAAGCTTATATAATGTAGGAAAATACAGTTATTGATCATGGAATCATACATGTGTTAAGTACCTAGTATTTTTTATTATATTTTTTCATTACCACAACATAATAGCATCTCACTGTCATACTACCAACACAATATACTCAGGTCTTCTTGGGTGGAATCTGTTTTGTTTTGTTTTGTTTTGTTTTTCTGATTATTTCCCACAAGAGAGAATAGCCTGAATGGTATTAATAAATCCTAAATTGTTCTTGAAAAATGGTTAGATCAGCTCAGGCCAACTATAAACAAATAGAATTTTCAACTGAAGAGAACATATTTTATTCATTACCTTTGCAATACTACTTCCTGGTTTTCCTTGGATTTCACCATTCAATATTGAAATGATCATTATTTACCTGCTATATTGATTATGTTCCTGAATTGCCATTGATATAGCAAATTTAGATTTTCATATAAAATTTGAAAAATATTTTGAATTACTGTTGGGTGTCAATGCCTATCAAATAAATAGGTAGTTGATATATTATCACAAGGGCTTTCTGAATAGCAACATTGTGCATTCATGAAAGGAAATTTGGAAATACTTTCCCACCACCTCCACAACTTAATTTAGTCTAAAATGTAAAGTCAATTGGGAATTTTTAATGTTTTATTTCTGCAAAGCACAGTGTGCATTCAAGAAGGGAACATCATTTATTTGGGTAATACTGTATTATTCTCCCAGGTGTTTCTATCATACTTCCAAAAGCACTTATTTGCAAGAAAATTAACTATAAGTTGATTTAATTTTTAAGTTATTTTGAAATCTTTCTCAAGAGTTTTGAAGTCATTGATGCTTTAGGAGGGATTAAATAAAATAAAATTAACTCATAAATTCTGCATATATGTTTTCTATTTAAAGTGTAAATTCATGACTTCAGTTGCTTTTTAATTAAAGCTTGTTTTTGTTGAAAACTATGTGAGCCCACAATGTTTGTTACTATTTGTATTAGTACAGTAGATATTAACCACTCTTACAGGAAATAGCAAAATGTTTCCTCCTCAAACAGAAAGATGAGAATGGGGGAGTGAAGCAGGTGCAAGACACAACCAGATGGAAATTATCACCCATTAGCTTGCAATCAGCATACTAGAAGAAAAGACTTCAAAAACATGAAAAGCTACAGTTTTCTCTTCCTGCTACACGAGGCTAATATTGCACTCCTGCACTTAAATACACATCTCAGCAGGTCTCCAGCTAAGAGAGAAAAATTCTGATGATCATACAGAAAACAGAATCACTGAATAGTTCATGCTGAATAGCAAGGCTAAATTTCCACTTTTCTCCTGCTAGTAAGCTACTGTGGAATGTTCCAGAAAGTGAAATTAGCTTAAAAATTCAAAATAAAACAATAAACCTGAAGATTCAAAAATATTTTGTTAAGATCAGTACTATCATGGTGTATAGTATACTTTTTATAAGCCCTAAAATCCAAGTTGAAAATAGGGTCCATAGCCATTTCTTTAACTTCACTGTCAGCAAAAAGCTTAGAAACATCATTGTTTATTTATTTACCCCTCCCACAATAAAGCAGGGAGAGAAAATAGAAAAAAACGCAAATAGAAAGAGTAAAAGAATTTTTTTGTATTCTTCTCCATATTGTATAAGAATCTATAAGCAAGGGGCGCCTGGGTTGAGCGTCTGCCTTCGGCTCAGGTCATGATCCCAGAGTCCTGGGATCGAGCCCTGCATCGGGCTCTCTGCTAGGCAGGAAGCCTGTTTCTCCCTCTCCCACTCTCCCTGCTTGTGTTCCTGCTCTTGCTCTCTCTCTCTCTGTCAGATAAATAAATAAAATCTTTAAAAAAAAAAATCTGTAAGCAATTCTGTTCCACATGTCCCTGGTTTTATAGCTTCGGGGAACACTATCCATAAATATGCAGCTTTGTCACCGGCAAATATAACACCTACATTCTGCTGGTTTAAACTGAGTAATTAGACGTATGTCGTTGAAAGTTTAAGAAAAATCACTTTTCATTAGCCTGCCTTGCTGTTTCTCCGTGGCTCTTTGTGAAGAATTTGAAGAATAATATGTAAATGCTATTCATGAAATAATAGAGATTCCTTAGTAATGGTCTACAAAATGTCATATTTCACTGAATATCATCAAGTATTCAATAAAAAATACTTCAACTAAATATAGAGAAATTATTATTAATTCCTAAAATCAAGAGAATTTTTGCATTTCAGAAATGTGTTTATTTGATAGCTAGTTTCTCTATGTGGCTGCTTAATTTTGAATTGTATTTGCTTAATAATAAATTACCATTTAAATGCCTTGATTTATATTAAATTTCACTAAATTAATTCCCATAAAGGATTTTTCTTTATTACCACCTTTTAGGTGATTCTACTGAACACATAAAAGGGTATCACATATAAAGTATATACCAAATGCAAACATTAGATAATTTTAAAAGCACCTTATGCCTTGTGAGAATACTAGCACATTTCTCCAATCCTACATGAATAGAAGGTATTTATTTCCTTCAATATGTCTGAAGAGGATTTAGTCTTATGGCATAAAGTATTTAATTGTGGGAAGTATTACATATATTACTCTCTAATCATTTCAGAGTATTTTATATATTCTTTAATATTTTAAAATTATGAGTTACTGAAATCTAACTATAGTTCAGTTTAACAACATCTATATTTGTGCTTATGTATTCAAATATACAAATCATATTTTGTATTCATATTTGGTTTTATACATTTAAATAATTTGAAATATTTTATTTTACAAAATATATGGGTACAACAGCCTATTGTACTACCACAAAATAGGTGAGTATAAGGACTATGCAGGGAATACATGTCTATAAGAAATATACTTGCATAAGGAATACATATGGTGTGGTAGAATGGACAGAGATGCTTCAAGGACCTTGCAACAGTCTAGAAAATGAGCCTCCCAGATCTCTTCTGTGAGAAAGATAATTGGCCAATAGCTTCAGCTACTGCAAACTGAAATCCACCTGTGATAATGCAGGGGACGTATTTCCTGGAGCTCTTTCCAGTCCATCTTGAGGAAGGAGGAGTACTGAGGCAGGCCTGTCCCTGAGGGAAACTTGGGGTCCTGACCATCATAATGAAATTTAGTCTGGCTTTTCTTTCCTCTCTCTTTCACAGAGTTTCCCCTTGTTTCCCAGACTGATGACTCCCCTCCATACACCCTTCATTTTCCCTCACAGGCATTTACCGACCCCCCAACCCCTCCAATCTTTTACATGACTAATCCCATCTTGCTATCTGCTTCTTAGCAATCTAGGATAACACAGGTCTGATGGGAAGAACTACCCAAAAGTGAAATGTTGAGGCCATACGTTGAGCTCCCATTTATCCCCAGGTCCATGCAAGTGAGTATGCTAAAGGCATACTAACTGTGTGCTCCCTCAGGGAGTTTATAAGCCAATAGTGAAAATGAGAAAAAGGTCAGCTTTAATCTTACATTTGTGATGATTATTAGAGGAAACATAAATTTGCACATAAACACCACCACCCATCCATTTAAATATAAATATGTACTTAGGCATTGTTTTATGCAGAAACATAAAATATAAAGAAAACATCTTTCTGAGAGGGCAAACGATATTGTTGGGAAGAAATGTGCAAAGAACCTTCAGTTCTACAAAAGTGATAGAAAGGTATCTGAAGGAGGGGAGGCGAGAAGAAGGATCCAGTTATGATAAAGAAGAAGAACTTTTATTTGTAGAGAGGGAGCATTTGTATTTTTGTTACTTGGCCCATAGGAAATGTATAAGATAGAGTATTTTAAATTGGTATAAAAATGTAGATCAATATCTTTGAGATGTTTGTTTGTGTTCTAAGGAAAAGAATCATCTAAAACAAGCACAGCAAGTCTTCTATGTAAGGAAACCAAATTTAAAGCAAGAAAACAGGAGCTCTAACTCAGTGCCATCTAAGACAAGATGTGCAAAATCACCTTGAATACCAATCTCCTCAGTGAAAAATTCATTTGCTGTGAGGATTAAAAGAGATCATATTCAGAAAAACTCCTCAATCCTTGTCCTCTTTTAGGGCTCAGATGTAAGCATACATTTAACTCTTTGCTAAGCTCTATTTCTATCCTTCCCCAATTCTACCAAAAGGTGCATTTTAAGTAGGTTTGTCCAGTAGCAAAAGAAAGTTGAAAACTCAAGTTGTATTTTGGTGAAAATGTGTAGAATGGAAGTTCTGTGGAGGCAAGGTTTTCTGTCAGTTTTGTCTACTGATCTATCCCAAGGACCAGCAGGCTAGTGCCTGCCACAGAGATGGTGCTCAATAAATACGGATTGGATTCATAGAAAGACAAAGAGATGTCGTTGAAGCAAAAGCATGTGGTTGGTAACTACCTCCAACCTAACAATATCTGGCACATAACATAAGGAAAAGGTTTTATTTTATTTTAAAATATTAGAGAGGGAATTCTATTTGTGATGCTTTCTGGATTAATGCCAGGTACCTAGTAAACATATTCTGGATTAATGCCAGGTGTGGGAGTTTTCAAGAGAAAAGCTGGGGCTATAGACTCGGTTAACAAAAAGGAATATGGTTTGTAATCTATTATCTATTATCTACATTCTATTGGGGGGGATGTTAGGAATTCAGTGTTAGCAAGACTCTACACAAAATAAATGAGAATCTTCTGCTCCCAACATACTGCATATAACACAGGAGTGTATCAGACAGGTATTTAAAAAAGTTGGTCTGCTATGAAGAGGAAAATTTGTGGTTCAGGAAGAACGCAAAGAGTAAATGTAACTAAAAATGAAACATTTGAGGCCCCTGGGTGGCTCAGTTTGTTAAGCATCTGACTCTTGATTTCAGTTCAGGTCATGATCTCAAGAGTCCTGGGATCGAGCCCCGCCTAGGGCTCCGTGCTCAGTGTGCTTGTCCCTCACTCTCTGCTCCTCCCCCTGCTCTCTCTTTCTCTCTCTCCCACTCTCTCAAATAAATAAATAAAAATAAAAATAAAAAAAACATTTGACTCAACTATACAATTATGTGTGTGTACTAATATATATATATATATATATATATATATATATATATATATAAGTCTACAAGATCAAACATCACTTTTATTGTTGTTGGGACAGAAACTTCTCATTGGACATTACTGCTTTTACTTTTCAAAGACCAAGCTAGTTGATCACCTTAATTTTCTCTTATCCCTGAGGACTCCTGCTACCCAGCTGAGACACCACGACCCTCTATAAGACACCCTCTTCTTACACTTTCCCATTGGCTATGACCTAGAAAAGATCTGACATTGACACTCTGTCTTAAAAGTGGTTTATGGATTTTCATCCAGTACCCAGGGAAGAGGGGCTATTCTCACCTCCACTGATTGACCACAATCTCCAAGAGGCTGCTTCTAGATCAGTATCAACTCACTCTTCCCAATGGGCAATCCTAGAAGGACACTCCAGCATCACTCCATTTACCGTACCCCAACAAAAGCCTTCTTCAAGTAAAATCACTTGTAGGTCTGTCTCTAACAGCCTTTTAATATTTCTGAGCCCTGATGATAATAACTCTCATCAATAATGATAGTAACTCTCCTATTCATATACAAAGATGTTGTGAAAACTAAAATAAATAAATAAATAATAAATAAATAAATAAATAATAACATGACAGAAAGTTTTCTGAAGACAGTACACGAAGATACAGTGCTATTGTTTTCAAGAAAACCTGGCTAAAATGTCTCTGAACTACAAAGGAATTTTTCTATCAGAAAAGAGATATACATGGTGGAAGTTTAAAATGAGTTTCTCTGTGATATGTAAAATACTGCAGTCTTCAACTGCCCAAATTTGGGCTACCACTGAGCTTATTTTTACAGTACTGCAGTGTTCTAACATGTCTCCTTGGTATGAATCAATATATAGACCATCACATATTGATGAATCATGTCTTTTGAAACAACTAAAGGGGAAATTCATTGTCCGTGCATTTCTCTATCCCTGACACAAATCAAAATGCTCTACTTACAGTAACAGAACTCTGCTTACAGTCAGCTTATCACCTTACTACCTTTTAAAAACAAAATGCAGATTTACAAGTAGTGATATATCAGAAATAGTATTACTAATTTTCTTAGTGATTGCTATTGCATCAATATATTGACTGGAAAGAAGTTTAAAAATGCATAAAATCTTAGAAAATAAATTTTAAGGCTTTTTAAAAGATTGATTAGACACAGTAGTATTTTTGCCCTGGGCCACCATATTCAATGCAAATATAGAGAAGAAAAGGCATAAAATCTTAGAAAAGAAATGTTAAAGCTTTTTTTTTTTTTTTTTTTTTTTTTTAAAAGTTTTTATTTATTTGCGAGAGAGAGAATGAGAGACAGAGAGCATGAGAGGGAGGAGGGTCAGAGGGAGAAGCAGACTCCCCGCCGAGCAGGGAGCCCAATGTGGGACTCGATCCCGGGACTCCAGGATCATGACCTGAGCCAAAGGCAGTCGCTTAACCAACTGAGCCACCCAGGCGCCCAGAAATGTTAAAGCTTTTTAAAAGCTTGATTAGATACAGTAGTATTTTTGCCCTGGACCACCATTTTCAATGCAAATATAGTAGACACCCTTCAGGATGCTTGTCCAACCTATGACCATTAACTTTATTTTCAGAATTGATGTTGTATAAGGGAAGAGGTCTAGCAGTCATGTTTGAAGACAATCACTTGGTCATATTTGACTGGACCAAGAGTGGACTCATGAAATGCTGAAACAAAATCCTCAATGCTAAAAAATCTAAATATCTGAATTTGGGATTCAGAAACAGTCCATGCATGTGTCTTGAAGTGTATGTGATATGAAAATGAAATACTGTTATTCAATCTTGCTCCAATATGTGGATAAAGGATTAGAAAATGTTGGTTTACACACACACACACACACACACACACACAAAGTGTGGGACAGAGAGAAGCATAGGTCAAACAAATAAGAAAAGAGACCGTCTCAATGTGGTACGCTGAAAAAACACTTCCCAAAAATATATCCACATCCTTATCTCTAGATACTGTGAATGCTATCTCATATGGAAAAAAGAAAAAAAGCGAGGGGGGAATCTTGACAGTGTGATTAAATTAAAGGTACAGAGAAGGATAGATTATTTTGGATAATCCAGTCGGGTCCTAAATGTGATCACATGTAACTGTAGCAAAGCAAGAGAGATTAAGATTATACACATATAGAGGAGAAGGTAATGAGAACAGTAAGACATGAAGAAACTGGCTTGAATACTGGGCTGTCATAAACCAAGGAATGCTGGCAGCCACCAGAAGCCAGAAGAGTCAAGGAACAGATTCTCTTCTAGATCTTCCAGAGGGAGTATGACCCTGCCAACACCTTGGTTTCAGACCAGTAATAAAAATCTCAGACTTCTAATTTCCAGAACTATAAGAGAATACATTTCTGTTATTCTAAGCCACCATGTTTATGGGAATTTGTTACAGTCACCACAAGAAACTAATACACCTAGTGACGTTCATTTACCTTTCCGAGGGTCATTTACTCTTTCTGGGGTCTGCCTAATTTCTACTCTTGGGTTCTATGATCCAAGAAAACATACAACAATTTCACACATCATACTTTTTATGTCAAGTTATATTCTACTACTAACAACTGACATAAATCTCATTAATCCAATTTGAGTAAATTAATAAAGAAACATACACTATATACCAGAGATATTGGATGAGGTTTAATAAAGGCATAGTCATATAAATGTCATAGGTCAAAAAATGTGAGTGGATATGACATGTGCCTCTTAAGAGCAGAAGCTTGAAAAGGTATCATGTGGTTGGACTCTTTCTGTTTCCATCTTCCGTAAGCCAAGGATATACCAGGTGGGTATGGCTCCTTACACTTTGATTCCAGAGGAGGAGAGCCATAGATGAATCAAGAAGGAGATATAAGACCTAAATAAAAAACACACAAAAAATCTGCTGATGCAAGTCACTAATTTAAGTAATCCTTTTATTTATTGCAGCATAAGATATCCAAAGTTTAATGATAGAAAGATGTTTAAAATAGTAATAACAACTCACAGAATACATAATGTTTTAAAAAATATAATGGACCATATAATTATATACTAGGTAAAGAATATATATTTTCTGGATGAATCACAAAGGGTCAGGGATAAGTGATATTTTATTTTTTTTAAGATTTTATTTTTAAGTAATCTCCACACTCAATGTGGGGCTCAAACTGAGATCAAGAGTCACATGATCTTCTGACTGAGCCAGCAAGGTACCCCAGGGTTGAATGATATTTTAGATGGGTCTTGAGAAATTACGAAAATATAGAGTGCTAGTCCTGGTGGAAAGCACAGTGAGAAATAGATTCAGTGGAAATGGCCTTCCTATTATTGAGTGTGTTTGGGAAACACAAAGCATTTTGGCAAAATCTGAGGCATTCTGCATGAAAATACTTGGATATTAACCATGAAAGTCAGAGTTATCTAGACAAACAGAACCAGTAGCGCATGTGTGTCTGGATGTGTGTGTGTGTGTGTGTGTACATGTAGAGAGAGAGAAAGAGAGTCAGAAAGAGAGAGAGAATTTATTTTAAAGGATTGGATCATGCAATTGATCATGAATCACGAATTGATCGTGACAAGTTTGAAATCTATGGGATAGCATACATAACAAGATGCAAACCCAGGGAAAGGTTCAAAGGCAGTCTACAAGCAGAATTTTTTCTTCCTCAGGGGACCTCCGTTTTTATTGTTGTTGTTTCGTTTTTGATTTGTTTCTCTTAAGGTTTTCAATGATTAGAATAGCCCCACCAACATTATGTAAGTTAATCTGCTTTACTCACAGTCTACTGATTTAAATAAGTAATTTCATCTAATACCCATCACCGGCAAACCAATGCTCCCATCCCCCTCCCATCTAAAACGCTGTTTGTTCCTCAGAGTCCACAGTGTCTCATGGTTCATCTCTCCCTGCTATTTCCCCCACCTTCATGTTTACCTTCCTTCTCCTAATGTCCTCCATGCTATTCCTTATGTTCCACAAATAAGTGAAATCATATGATAATTGACTTTCTCTGCTTGACTTATTTCACTTAGCATAATCTCTTCCAGTCCCATCCATGTTGATGTAAAAGTTGGGTATTCATCCTTTCTGATGGCTGAGTAATATTCCATTGTATATATGGACCACATCTTCTTCATCCATTCATCTGTTGAAGGGCATCTTGGCTCTTTCCACAGTTTGCCTATTGTGCACATTGCTGCTGTGAACATCAGGGTGCATATGGCCCTTCCTTTCACTACATCTGTGTCTTTGGGGTAAATACCCAGGAGTGCAATTGCTGGGTCAGAGGGTAGCTCTATTTTTAAACTTTTCCCAAAGTGGCTGTACCAACTTGCCTTCCCACCAACAGTATAAGAGGGTTCCCCTTTCTCCACAACCTCTCCAACATTTGTTGTTTCTTTCCCTGTCCATTTTTGCCATTCTAACTGGTGTAAGGTGGTATCTCAATGTGGTTTTGATTTGAATTTCCCTGATGGCTAATGATGATGAACATTTTTTCATGTGTCTGTTAGCCATTTGTATGTCTTCTTCGGAGAAGTGTCTGTTCATGTCTTCTGCCCATTTTTTGACTTGATTATTTGTTTTTTGGGTGTTGAGTTTGAGAAGTTCTTTATAGATCTTGGATACCAGTCCTTTATCTGTAGTGTCATTTGCAAATATCTTCTCCCATTCTGTGGGTTGCCTCTTTGTTTCGTTGACTGTTTCCTTTGCTGTGCAGAAGCTTTTTATCTTGATGAAGTCCCAAAAGTTCATTTTTGCTTTTGTTTCACTAGCTTTTGGGGATGAGGGCATGTACTGCATGGAGCACTGGGTGTTATATGAAAACAATGGATCATGGATCACCACATCAAAAACTAATGATGTATTATATGGTGACTAACATATCATAGTAAAATTTTTAAATGAATTTTTTTTAAAGATTTTATTTATTTATTTGAGAGAGAGAATGAGACAGAGAGAGAGCACGAGATGGGGGAGGGTCAGAGGGAGAAGCAGGCTCCCCGCCGAGCAGGGAGCCCGATGTGGGACTCGATCCCGGGACTCCAGGATCATGACCTGAGCCGAAGGCAGTCGCTTAACCAACTGAGCCACCCAGGTGCCCTCATAGTAAAATTTTTAAAAAATTTAAAAAAATAAGTAATTTCATCTAAAAAATAACCTTCATGGTGGCAACTAAATGGAATATCTGGATACCATGGCTTAGCCACACTGAACCATGAAATTAACCATCACAGGTAGATTGTGCTGTACTTCTACTCAATTTGATAGTTGAGAGCTACTGAATATTTTTGAGTGGGTAAGCCCATGATCAGAAATTCAGGAAAAATAATTAATTGGTAAATATCAAGAAATTTGTAGTAAAAACCCTCAGTTATCTTCTTTTTCCTCCAAGTCTTCTTCCTTAGCAAGCCTAACTTCAGTGTAAATTATGTTTTATATCCTTCTTAAACAAACTCTTATATTTGCAATATTCTTATATTCTTAATATTATTATTATGTAATTACAGTATTACATAATAATATATATAGTATTCTTAATATTCTCTTGGTATATAAGTGATCATTTGTTTTCAGTTCTTTTTTTTTTTTTTTTTTTTTTTTTTTTTTTTA
>NC_058409.1:134966934-135002850 GCF_002201575.2 Neomonachus schauinslandi | reverse complement strand
TTTTAAGATTTTATTTATTTATTTGAGACAGAGAGAATGAGAGAGAGCACATGAGAGGGGGGAGGGTTAGAGGGAGAAGCAGGCTCCCCGCCGAGCAGGGAGCCCGATGCGGGACTCGATCCAGGGACTCCAGGACCATGACCTGAGCCGAAAGCAGTCGCCCAACCAACTGAGCCACCCAGGCGCCCTGTTTTCAGTTCTTTATCAGTTGTTAAAAAATTTATAATATACGTTTTGATTAACTAAGTTCACTTTCAAGTATCACTATGTATTTTCAAGCATTATGTAGTCAGCTTCTACAAGAGACCTTCCAGTTCCTCCCTCCCATCTGTTGTGATATTATTGTCATTTCACTCATCTATATGCTAAAATCAGTTACTATTATTGCTTTAACCTAACCATTATTTTTTAAATAAAGAATGGAAAAAATTACCTGCATTTATTCCTTCTCTAACAATCTCCTTTATCTAGATCCAGTTTTCTTGTCTATATAATTTTCCTTCTGTCTGGAAAACTACTTTTAACATTTTCTGTAGGGCATGTTTTCTGGCAACAAGTTCCTCCCATTTGTATTTGTCTGAGGAAGTCCTTGTTTCTCATCCACTTTTGAAGGATAATCTCACTAGCTATAGAAGTTAGGTTTTAGGTTCCTGGCTTTTGTTTCCTGTTTTCTTCTACCATGTTAAATAGTTCACTCCTCATCTTGTCTGCCATTAATTTTGGAAAGTTCTAGGTCATTACTACCTTCCAGATTTCCTCTGTTCTCTCTTACTTCTCCTTCTGCTCTTCTAATTACACATATGTTGCAACTTATATTACTGTCTCACATTTCTTGAATTTTCTTTTTTTTCCCCATTCTTTTTTCTCTTTACATTTCAGTTTGGAGTTTCTACTGATATAGGTCAAACTCCCTGATTGCTTTCTGTTACAGTGTTTTTAGTTTCTAGCCTTTCCTTTTACTCATTCTTAGAATTTCTGTCTCTTATATTATTCATCTGTTATTGCCTCTTTTCTACTTTTTCCATTAGAACCTTTAAAAGTATCAATCACCATTATTTTTAAATAATTGATCTGATGAGTCCAACTGATATTTTCTCTTTGAGTCTGTTTTTGACAAAGGCTTTGTCTATTCAGACTGTATTTTTCTTTACTTTTGTCATGAGTTACAATTTTTTGTTGAAATGTTTAACTATACATGTGCAAAGTTTCAATTTTCTTTTTTTTTTTTTTTTTAGTGTCCTTGTTTTTTGTCTCCTCTTAACATGGGCTTTCTTAAGCATTCTTCCTCAGAGACTGTATCTCACAGGTCTTTCAGCTATAATCTATGGTAATTATAGCAGAACCAAGTTGGTGTGCAGGTCTGG
Source organism: Neomonachus schauinslandi (assembly GCF_002201575.2). Lineage (NCBI taxonomy): Eukaryota > Metazoa > Chordata > Mammalia > Carnivora > Phocidae > Neomonachus > Neomonachus schauinslandi. Next base: position 135,001,486 of record NC_058409.1, on the reverse strand, counting down.
TGTGGGGGGAGAGGAGAGAGTGTTCTATAATATTCCAAAACAATCTCAGTAGTTTATTCGTCCTGTGTCTTGGGCTGGGTCCTTCCCCAGTGTTTCTTCAGTGGGTTAACTTTTTCTTTCATTATCTCCTACCCTCTTCACTGGCTACAGCATTTCCCCTCTATTTCTTTGTAACCAATGCCCCTCTTTACTATGCTTATTTTACCCCTTTGTGTTAACAGGAAGCTGAGATGTGGCTGGAGTGAAAGAAAACTCTTATCTCTGCAAGGATAAATTTCTGGTAAAATATTTTACCCCAGAGACTATCTTTGTCCTGGTGAATGCCGTAAGTGTTATTTCAAAATGATTACTCTCCCTTTCTCTCATCAGACTCACTAGAGTCTTGTGCTGTCATCTTCACCATGGAAATGTGTTGAGGTTCCTTGGGGTACATGTCACCAAAGTGCAAGTTTCCCTAAATATGGAGCCCCAACATGTTTTTCTCTCCTGCTTGTCCAGATTTAGCCTCTGGCAAATCAAATACATTACTATTTAAGTACTCCAACTAGTTTCTACATCCCCCAGTTTCAGTTTCAGATAAGCAGAACTCAGCTGTGTCTCTCTGAATGTAACTGGCTCTGCAGATATTGGAGGAAGGCTGATCTGTAACCTCAGTTCTCTGATGAGTCCAATAAAAGCTACTAATTTTCAGTTTCTTCGGCTTTTTCTTGTAAGAGTGAGACTGACAAATTTCAACCTCTCTGCATGTCACAGCTGCCACTGTAAGTCCCCATTTGAAATGCATTAAATTAATTTTGTTACCTTCAGCCTCACTCCACTCCTCTCCTTGCACTATAACATACTTTTCCATTAAACTTTTAGAGAACTTGGAGTATTTTCCAATTCAGGCTTTGCTTTCTTTTGCTCATTGTCAACCACCTGCTTCTCATTAAAGTTCCATATATTCAGATGCCACAATGCATTAGCACTTGACGTTTCTAGTCTTTGGAATGTGCTTATCAGCCAGCAGAACTCCTACTCACCTTCCATTTCCATCTCCACCATGTAATTTACACTGAATCCCCAGGAAGAAATTCTGAATTGCCTGCACTCATAATCTAAGTATGTATGTTTCTATTTTAGCACTTATAATTAGTATTACACCTATTTTTATGCAGCTGTCACCCAACTAGAATTTGTTTCTTAAAAACAGAAAATTAGATCTGGGTATCTAATAGACATCTTGAAATATCAGCTTATGAAATTTGATTAAATTGACTTGATGGTTCTGCTAGGAGAGAGTGCAGTGGAGTGACATCACAGCAAGGAAGAGAAATGAGGAGAATATTACAATATCCTAAGTAAGAAGCACCTATAAAAGCACTTTATTCATGGATGTAGAAATGAAGTTGAGATTCGAGATACTACATGAAGAATCAATTATTCTGATGGTGTGTAAGTGATGGCATGAGATAGATGGAAGAGTCTACAGGACTCTAAGGTTGAGCCAGGTGACACCAACAGTAAAAGTGAGGTCAGGAAGAAGAATTATGTGAAAGTTTGGTTTGTGGCAGATGATAGATTTGAGGCCATCCTGTGACAAAGATCCAGCCAGCTTTTTGAATTATTGAAGCCTGAAGATTGGAATATAGATTGAGGTTTGGAAGGCAATTGCAGTGAAGGGTTTATTGGACACAAATTATATTGGGACATGACATAGTGGAAAATGAAATAATAAAAATAAAAGAGAGGCAACATCTGAAATATACACAGGGAATTGAAAAGAGGGCCTAGAAAAAAGGTAAAGATAGTTTAATGTCATTAAAGTCACTGAAGGAGAGTATTAGAAGAAAGAATATTATTATTAAAAATATTAAATTCAGCAAAATGTGAAAAGTAAATTTTTAAATGTTATGTAGGCAATTAGAAATTTGATATGGAAGCATAATTATAATAGACAAGTAAAAACCTATAGAATAGACATGTATATATTGTAAAAGGAGAATTCCCTTTCAAGGTGAATTTCTGTTCAGGTAGAATAAGAGAAAGCAAACGGTTAAGGGTTTCAACATAAGCAGTAAGGATAACTCTGTTATTGAGACTGTTTAACCATTATAATATCTAATGCTACAGAAATAACAAGAAACTATGTTCAGAGAAAAGCTTTATCTCCTTTAAAATTTAGTTATCTTCTTTTATCTCATGGATGACTAACCTGTGATCCAATTAAAATGAGGTAATCTGGTCAAAATGAGGTCATTATGTTGGACTCATATGATATGACTAATATCCTTATAAAAAGGAAAATGTGGAGCATAGACATGCACAGTGGGGGAATGCCATGTGACCAGGAAGGCAAACACTGGAGTTCATGCTCTATAAGCCAAGGCATGCTAAGGATTGATAACAAACCACTGGAAACTAGGCAAAAGGCATGAAACAGATTCTTCCACACTGCTCTTAGAATAAACCAACCCTGCTAATACCTTGATTTTGGAATTCTAGCCTCTCGAACTATGAGACAATATATTACTTTTGCTTATGTCACCCAGTTTGTGGTACTTTGTTAAGATAGTTCTAGCAAACTCATACAGATTTTGGTACTAAGAGTGGGTTACTGCTGTAACAAAATGTGGAACTGGAGAATACGTAGATGTTAGAAGAGTTTTGAAGGGTGTGATTTGAAGAGGTCTAGATTGCTTTGAACAGATTTTTGGTGGAAATATGGGTGTTAACAGTGATTCTGGTGAGAGCTCAAAAAGAAAAGTGGAAAGCTATAGAGAAACTTCTATCATCTTAGAGAATTTGTTTATCATCATGAACAGAATATTGCTAGAAATATGAATATTAATGATGATCTGGTAGATATCAGAAGGAAATGAAGAACATGTTATTGGAAACTGGAGGAAAGACAAACTTTGGATATAAAATGGCAGAAGACTTATTTTAATTGGGTTCTGTCGGATGGAAGGTAAAACTGGCAAGTGATCACTTGGATATTTAGCTGAGGAGATTTCTAAATAATATGCTGAAGGTATGGATTGGCTTCTCCTTGTTGCTTATAGTAAATGCAAGAGGAAAAAATAATTTGAACAAGGAATTCCTCACCAAAAAGAAATTGCACTTGATGATGTAGACAGTTTGTTTATTCAGATAGTGTGCTCTTGAAAGGGAGTCAAGGCTGTCACCAGATGATAGTTAGCTAAAGATATTAAGTATGTGATACATAGTCCAATCAACCATTTCTGCAGAATCCAGGAATAGAAATATATTTATTCAGAAAAGACCTGTGGAGGATCCATTTATAGAGTGTCTTGGACTTCTGTGAATTGCATGGGAGGCAGACAAGATTTTTGAGAACCTTATAAAAGTAGAAACCCTGCCAATCTGGACAGGAAAATGACTTTGAGGGCAGAGCCATTAAAGGAAACATTACTGTGAGGGTAGAGCCATGGATCCAGAGAACAGAGTCAGTTCCTTGGGGTTTCAGAGGGAAGATTGCTATCCATGGCATAAGGAGCAGGACCACCACTCAGGGAGGGGGGTGGCAGTGCTGTTTCTAGAGGACTGGGCTGCTTGACCAGGGGGTTCAAGAAGCAGGGCATCATAAAGCCAAAGATGACTATTCTCAAGCCTTAAAATCTAATGGAATTTGCCCTGCTAGGTTTTGCTTGAGACCTGCAATCTTTTTTTTTTTTTTCTTTCTTTTCCCCTTCTAGTTTCTCTCTTATGAAGGAAGAAGGTCTAGCTTATGCCTGAAACATCACTGTATTTTGAAAGCAAATAACTTATTTTCTGGTTTTATAGTTTCACAGATAAAGAGGAATTTTGCTTCAGGACGAATCACACCTCAAGATTCACCCATACCTAATTTAGATTGTACTTAGAAGAGGTTTTAAACTTAAAGTTGATAGTAGAATGAGTTAAGAAACTTGGGGGTATTGGCTTGGGGTGAACATATTTTGCATGTGAGAAGGACATAAATTTGGGGAAGCCAGAAGGCAGATTGCTATTGTGCCTCCCCCTCATTCATATGTTGAAGTCCTAACCTTGGTACCTCAGGATGGCATTTAGTCAACTGATCTCTCCTCCCGGAATAGTCCTCCCTCAGATCTTCATATGACTGACTCTTTTTCATCATGCAGAATCCTACTTGCATTTTGCCAAGTGAAGAGCATTCCTTCACTTCCTTCTTAAAATAGTAACTCCTTCCCCTCAGCTCAGTCACTCTTGATCTAATTACCTACCCAGAATTTATTAGATTGTGTTATATCATATTAATTACTTTTTGTCCATTTATTTATTGTTATGTATAGCACTAGGAGTTAAATCCATGAAGAAAAAATCTTCTTCAAACATTATTCCTTTCTCTGTCTTCAACTAGATAGTGTTTGTAATGTCTAAGCACTTAATAGAAATTTTGTTGAACAGATGAATGAATGTCTAACAAAAAAAATGTATGTCCTTTATTACAGTAAAATAAAAATTGCTTTATTTATCACTTCACTTAGTAAGGCCAAAATTTAAATGCTGCATATAAAGTTTTACTAAATGCTAGAAATAACAAGTAATCTACTAAACTTCAGCTAATTAAAAATGTTAATTTTCAAAAACTAACAACACCATATTCTGAAAGAAGTTTCCTTGTTAACATTTTTTTTCAAACAAATGATAACATTCCTTTTGAAAATAATATAGTCAGAAGCAATGATTTTCCATTGTTTTGATATAGATAAACTTTTATTTCTATATCTTAGACATTATTTCCTATTACTTTGGAACTCATTAGTACAGTTCTTGACCTCTTTGAGGAAAAACTGAAAAATAAAAGCTATTATTTTGTTCATTCATTCACTCATTCATTTATTTCTAAAAGTATGTACACATTTTTATGGGCCCTGCTTCTTACAGGTACTCATTATGAAGTTTGTCACAAAGTTTAAAACATTTCAAGTTAAAGAAAATCATGACTTTGGGAACACTGCTAAAGAGATAATTCTTCTAATTCATTTTCAGTTTTAAGAGATATAAATGATTACATTATATTTACAAATTATTATTGCTTGAATTTAATTTGCATACATTGTATATTTAATAAGGTTCATTCAAAGAAAAAGTACTTAGGGATTTGGTATTACAAAGATTGCTTATTTTCTGTTTGGAATTTTTAACTGAAGTATACAAACAAATATGAGCAATATTTACGCCAAGGCATTGCAACAATTATTAAGCAGAAATAAATTGATTGCATTTTTATACCCTCCAGCTCAGCCAGAAGTATCATTAGATTGCAGTTAAAGAGGAGATAAATTGATTCATTTTAAAAAGAAAAGAAAAAAGTACTGAATAAGAGAGAATTTAAAAATTGCAAACCATTTGATCTCTGTAAATAGCTTTTTGTTCCCAATCTGTATTATAATGGCCTAAAGTTGGAAATACTCCAGCTATAACAATGTATAAATCTACTATACATTTTAAAGTTTAATAAATTTTAGCCATATATTTCAAAACCGTATGTTTTGAAAAATTTACTTTTGTTTGTTTTTATTCTCATTTTCCCTTCCTTTATATAAACTTTTTTCCTGCATTTAGTACCAGAGTAGAAACTGTGTTTGTCATTTACTCTTAGAACTTTTCCTCTCCATTTGGAACAAGGTCCAGAAGGATTTTATAATGAATAGATGTAAAAGAATATTAAAATGGAGAAACCCCATTTGTTTTTGCTGTTGTCATAAAAAGCTGAAAACAAACAAATAGGCAAAAACACCTACTTGCCAACATGAATTGCTTAACTGTTTATATAGGACTTGCAAAAGGGGTTTTATGGTCCTTAGACCCACACCTAACTGTAATACTTAAAATATTTCCGCTAAAGCAGCCAAATAAGTAAGAGTATATGTGAGTGTTTGTTATGTGTTTGTGTATGTGTGTTTGTGTACACACTTACATTTTTTAAAGCTCTGTGTGTGTTCTGCTTTTTCCTTCCTACTTTGTCTTGCTTAAGTAGATGATTGTGTCTAATTTTTATTAAAAATAACATTATTATTACAAAGGAAAGGGGGAGGAAACACTTATTTTCAAATTGTAAATAATTCAATCTAAAATGTGTCATGACTTACAGTTGCTGGGACGAACAGCATCCCTGGGTAAAAGAGCTGGTATGGGGCCTTTACTTACCAGATTGTGTATGCTCAGATCACATGAACTAAGTCATAAGCACTATGTCCTTCATCCACTAAGCTTAAATAAACTGAGTGCCTGAATTTATCTATTGTTCTAGCTCCATTTTGACCAATCAGCACAGAGAGTATAAAGCCAACACTTAGGCAAAGTAGCCATTATAGAAGCTAATTACTTTGATATATGTACAATTTTTTTTTTTTTCTTTTCTGACCTGGTCCTCCTCTCTTCCCTAAAACCCAAACCACTCTGCTTTGTCATCTGGAATCAACTCTTTATTAAAAGCAACCCACCAGCTAACCAATCTGTTAAACAAGGAAACACACAACCAAGCTCCCTGTATCTCTTATGATAAAGTCAGCTGTGGTAGCAATATTAACTCTAAATTTTGTAATAGCAATAATAGAATTAATGTTTATTTTTGCCCATATAATAGTATTGGGTAAATAAATAGGTCAGTGGGGTAGTCCTCTTCTACATAGTGACTCAAGGATCCAGTCTGACAAAAGCTGTCATGTTCGCTATATGGATTCTAAGGTCTTCTTGGTGGTATCTCCACTCTGTTGAGACTGCCAGAAAGGGAAAAAGAATCATGGACAAATAAGCATAGGGAATGCCATAAGCTGTGCCTGGAAAGGCATATTACTTTCACTCCCATTCCATATGATAGAACTATGTCTCAGTGTAATCCTTTATTGAAAAAGTACCTAGGAAATCTAGTTCTTATTTGGGCAACTGATTCCCTGTAATAAATTGACACAGGAATATTGGTAGATGATCACATTCTCAGGGGGATCCACCCATCCTCTTGCTTCAGCTGAATTCTGATTTACCACTGAAGACACCATTTCACTTTGACTCTTTCTAGGGATAGATTATAAATTCTCTCAACTCCTTTACCACAGAATCAAGATGTAAGTCTTTATCCTCATTGTTCATTGTTGCCTTAAGACAATTACTATTCTACAAGGTTTTTTTTTTTAATATATGTAAAACAATAGCCAAGAGAAATATGAAAAGAGGCTTAACATCAATCACCAGGGAAATGAAAATTAAAACCACAATGAGATATGACCTTAAGCCTGTCAGAATATCTAAAATCAAAAACACAAGCAATAACAAGTGTTGGTGAAGATGTGGAGAAAAAGGAGCCTTCATGAACTTTTTGGTGGGAATGCAAATTTGTGCAGCCACTATGGGAAACATTATGGTGGTTCCTCAAAATATTAAAAATAGAATTCATATATAATCCAGTAATTCCACAACTGGATATTACCTAAGAAAATGAAAACACTAATTTGAAAAGATAAATGCTTCCCTATGTTTATTCCAGCATTCCTTACAATAGCCAAGCTATGGAAGCAACCCAAGTGTCTCATTGGTAGTTGATGGCTAAAGAAGAAATGGTAAATTTATGCACTGGAATATTACTCAGCCATAAAAAAGAATGAGATCTTGTCATTTATAAAAACAAGGATGGACCTAAAGGGTATAATGCTACGTATAATAAATCAGAGAAAGACAAATATCATATGTTTTCACAATATGTGGAATTTAAGAAACCAAACAAACAGATTTTTTAAAAAGACAAAAAAAAAAAAATAGACTGTTAAATACAGAGACCAAACTAGTGGTGGCCAGAGGGAGGGTGGATGGGGGAATGTGTAAAATAAAGAGGATTAAGCGTGCACTTATTGTGGTGAGCACTGAGAAATGTACAAATTTGTTGAATTGTTATATTGTACATCTGAAACTAATATAACATTGTATGTTAATTATATTTCAATTAAAAACATTACAGAAGAAAAAATAAAATAAAAATAAATAAAGCTCACCTCTCTAAAAAAATATATATAGGGGCGCCTGGGTGGCTCAGTCATTAAGCGTCTGCCTTCGGCTCAGGTCATGGTCCCAGGGTCCTGGGATCGAGCCCCGCATCGGGCTCCCTGCTCAGTGGGAAGCCTGCTTCTCCCTCTCCCGCTCCCCCTGCTTGTGTTCCCTCTCTCACTGTCTCTCTCCGTCAAATAAATAAATAAAATCTTAAAAAAAAATATATATATATATATGTGTGTGTGTAAAGCAATAAATGAATGAAGAATAAAGTAAAAATAATTAAGCAATAAGTGAGCAAATAGTAAACCAATAAATGAAAAAGCAGCCTTTTTTTTAACCAAAATCTTACCACCTGACTCTTCTTCCTCTCCATATTTTTTATATGTCCATTTTGTAACAACGTGACTTCTTGCTTTCAATTGTACTCCCTACCTAAACTGTTAATGTCATGGGTGAAACAACCAATACCTTGAACCTAGTTTCTTTGCCTGTTTTGACTATTTCAGTTTAAGTATCCTTATGCTTTATCCAATACATCTTGAAGCAAAAAATCATCTTACCTACAAAGCCACTCAATCAATCATTTCATTGTCTGCCCACAATCTAGTGGCCTTACAGCAAGCTTGTTTGAACACTCTTACAGTTCACTGTTACAAAAGAAATTTATATATATATATATATATACACACACACACATATACGTGCATTTTTTGTTAACAGTGAACTGCAAGTGTTTATATATATATAAAATTATACATACATATATTTATTGTATATATGTATACATGTATGTATACATTATCTATATGTATGTGTATATATATAAATATTAGAAATAGTTAGAATTTATATATAATAGTAATCTTATGCATAAATTCCCTTGCCTGATATCTTATTGTTTTTCATCATTTTGTGGTTTATTCAATCCATTCAAACTGTAAATCTATATGAATCCACTTAACCACTATCTCTATGGTAAAGCTGCCAAAAAGCAATCATGCAATCATGCAAAAAGACCGATTAGTGTTACTACAAATTTACTAATTTCAAGTGTGAAAGCTTTTATCTATTGCTATATTATCTATTGCTATAACAATTACAAAACTTCTCCAACCTGCTCAATATCTGTACCTTTCTTATAACTATCCTTTCTCTGTAAGCAAACACTTTCATATTCTACCTAACAGGAAATAACAGGAAATAGAACATCACGTGAAAACATTGTTTTTGCTGTTCCAAATGTATATGCTTCTAAATTTTTATTCATTTCTCTTAGTTTCTTCCAGTTTCAATGAAGAAAATGTAATTTTCCCACCCCCTACTTTTACAAAGACCCTTACACATTCAATTACTCCTTCTCATACCTTTGAAGGATTATTTTCTACATGATGCTACCTATCAAAACCTCAACAGGATTGAATACTTAGTTTAAATGCAGTAAGAATAAAAGCAAAAACAGTAAAAAAATTGTCCATATATCTCTTCTCCATTTAACAATAATATTATCTCCCTTCATCTTCACAGACAAATTAAAAAAAAAAAAACTTGTTTACACTGAAATTTTTCAAAATGCCTTCACCCGCTCACTCATGAGTGGTTACTTCCCTCATCAATATGAATTCAGCTCTTGGTGAGTGTATCTGTATTGTCCATGTCAATAAAGCTCACTCATGGGTGGTTACTTCCCTCATCAATATATGAATTCAGCTCTTGGTGAGTGTATCTATATTGTCCATGTCAATAAGGCCAACAGACTTTCCTATCTTTTTTATGTTATTCGATTTTTTATCAACATTTGAAACTGCAATTCTCCTTTTTGAAATACTAATAATACTTTGCTTGTTTGATAGTATTACTCTATTGGTTTTACCTTTTCTCCTCACTTGACTGTCTCTGTAGAGAGAGAGTGGGTGGGGAGGGCAGATGTACACCCAAGTTATATGACCTGTGGTGTTGCCAATACTGCATCAGTTTGTAGTCACTCCTATTCCAAGTAAAATAATGTCCACAAATGAGAATGAAAAGCAGGGCACAACTTGTCTAGGCAACCAATGTGAAAATCAAGGACTAGAGGAAGGAAGAAGAGAAAATTTTATTAGAGAAAAGATGCTTAGAATGTAAAGAAGATAATTAAGTCCCTCAATTGATTTCACGTTCATCTCTGCTATCTTTATTAGAATTCAGAGTTGCCCACACATAATGTTCTAGAAGTAAATATGCAATTACTGGGAAGTTGGTTAAAATTGATTGATGATTATATCCTGCCTTGGAGTTTTTTCTTGAGTGGATTCGGAACAAGGTTTAAGAACAGATATTTCAAACCAGTTCTATGGGTAATTTTCATGAATATGGTTTGAGGACTCTAGTTTGAGAAACAGGGTTTAAGTTCACTTTTAACTTGAAGATTATTGGAACATTATGTTACCTTCTCAGTTACTTGAAACTCTGTGTTATGGGGTGGGGGGGAAGAATAGTCTAACCATGTATTTCTAGGATATTGGAGCATATCTTAGTAGTAATGGAAAGGTATATTTTGAGATTATTATAAGAGAGAGACTTCTAAGATCAGAGACATAAAATATTGAAGCTGGTTTCTTTAAAAATTAGAGATACCTTTAAGCTCTAATAAATTAGGATGGACATAAAGAAACATAAGAAAGTGGTTATAGTCAAAGGAGTGTTTGCATTTGGACAGGGGAGGAGCTGACATCAGGATGGAGCGCATGGCATAGATTTAGAGGTGCCTGTCATAGTTTTATTTCTTGATCTAGGTAGTGGTTGCAAGGGTAGCAATCTTTGTTTTTTCCCTATAATAATTATTTAAGTTTTATATTTGTTTTATATGGTTGCATGCATATTAAAAATATTTATATAAAGACTGAATGATTGACCATTGGTAAGAGCTATAATAGAGAGATACAAGATGCATCTCTAAGGAAACATCTAATTCAAATCTTGTAATCCTAATGATCAAAATGCATGCTTAAAATTTTGCAGCTTGATGGTTTTTCTGAAATGTAATGTACTTTGAAAGAAACATGTTGACTAAAGATAGAAGGTCCCCCCCCCCCCCCCCATTGTTACTCTGTTGTGCTTTTAGTTCTGGTCAGGGTGTGATTTCATAAATTTTATTTTCTTACATGTAGGTTTTTGTTTTTTGATGACCCCATTCTGTCTTCAAAGTCAACAGGTTCTACTCAAAATGATTGAAAATGTTTCTTCATATTTTCAATCATTTATGAATATGTGAATGAAAATATAACACTTTAAGTCATTAAAGTCTATAAAAGAATAAAGGAAATGGTCAAAGGAGAATCATCACTGGAAATATAAGTTCTCACCTGAGTAAATTAGAAATATTTCATAAATGTCAACAATTAGCAAATTTATTAATAGTCATTGACTCTAGGAGACATATTCAGACTAGTAATTAAAGTGTATTTAGTCTTAAAAATTATTCAAGAAATGTTACACTGTATGTGGAACTAGAAGTTAAATAAGAGATTAGAATCAAACAAAAGTTAATGTTGAGGACCATTTTGAGTAAGTGAGAAACTTTATATATTTGTTCAAAAGCAAATTAAGACACTATGAAGAGATAAATTCCTTTAATACAGTCTATTCTCAATTTTGGTAATCCTTGAACTTCATAATTGTCTTTATTATATTGCCCATTGGTTTACAGAGTCTAATATCACAAATAAAGTAAATTGTGTTGAATTCTGAAGCACTTTCCTTGTAGACTTAAAGATTAAATTTCTCTCTTATGGCTGCAGAATGAATATTGCATTTTCAGCTGGTTAATCGTTATAATCTATTGCTCAATCTCAATTCCCACAAAAAATAAAAAGCTTGTTAAAAGAAGATAAGAAGTTATCATCTCACTGAGGACAAATTCTTAGTTTCTGAAAAAACAAAACAAAACAAAACATACTCCAGTGAAATTCTCATGTAAATTAAATTAAAGGTAAAAATGCACCTAATAAACACAAGATAGTTCTAAAGAGATTAGTACTGAATTGAGATCACCACTATGTCCCAGTTAACTCAGCTGGAGAATGTCTTTATGCGACCAAGATCACATACAGTTGTAACACCTCAGGGGCTAATTAATTTTCTCAGAGAAAAGTTATTTCCTCTTAACTGACTTCAGTGGAGCCAACAGTTGCACAAACATGAGTCATTTATTGCAAATAAGAAGCGAAATACTTTAATAAATTTGTATAGGTCAGTGATTTTTAAGTCTTTGGGGATTACAGAGGTCAAAATATGATCTGTCAAATGTTGTGGTCTTCTGCCTAGAAATTCAACTTACACTAAATAATGCATACAATTTCATATAATCCATAGAACTCTGGGGTCCATCCTTAGGCTACCTGCTGTTTAAGGTTCAGAGTAAAAATACCCTGAAAAAAATCCACTCAATAGAGGAAAAAAAAAACGATAAAAACAAAATTAGAACATCTGTTGTGTTTGGAGTAATTTTATTTTCATGTATACAAAAGGACATATTAATTCATACTATTTATTTTAAAAATACCACAAAGGTTGTTGAAGAGTTACAACACTTTCTTGAAGATCAACTGAAAAGCTACCCAAGGTGGAATTTATTCATTTTGATTTATTTAATTCAGCAATTTCCTTCAGGCTTTAACACTTGAACAGGTCTTGATAAGAAATAACTTTCTTAAAATTAAACATTTGGAAACCAAAGCAGTGATATAAAGTCTCCAAGTATCCTCACAAAGAGCAGTATCCTGACCTGTTGCTTATCTCATGAGAGTATTTAATACAAAAATAAGGAGCATTATTACAAACAAACCTGTCTGCAATTTGTTCTCTCTTATCCAAACATCACCTTGCTTCTGGGCATACGCCAAAAATTCTATCAGAAAATTAACTATTAATCAGGAGTGCTTTTTTATTTCATAAGTAATACTTAATTTTCCTAATTAGTAGCTAGGTATTGTAGAATGGAACACCAAAATCTATTTCACCTTCCAAATGTACTCTCATGGACTACAAAGACTAGAAATTCATAAGCTGCATTGTCAAATCTTCTTGCACCTGGGGTTTAGATGACCTCCTCGCAACTCAGGTTCTGGATGCGTTTTGACCATCAGGAAAATTTATATGACCTCTGAGTTAGAACCTAGTTAAAGAGTATTTTAAATCTAGGCCTCCAGATTGCTGCTAAGAGTCTTAGAGAGTCCAGGGGTAGATGGTTTCCCAGGGGAATTCTACCAAATATTTAAAGAAGAACTAATACCTATTCTTCTGAAGCTGTTTCAAAAAATAGAAATGGAAGGAAAACTTCCAGTCTCATTCTATGAGGCCAGCATTACCTTGATCCCAAAACTAGACAAAAAATCCATCAAAAAGGAGAACTACAGGCCAATAACCCTGATGAACATGGATGCCAAAATTCTCACCAAGATACTAGCCAACAGGATCCAACAGTACATTAAGAGGATTATTCACCACGACCAAGTGGGATTTACTCCTGTGCTGCAAGGGTGGTTCAACATTCACAATCAAACACTGTGATACATTACATTAATAAAAGAAAGGACAAGAACCATATGATCCTCTCAACTGATGCAGAAAAAGCATTTGACAAAATACAGCATCCTTTCTTGATTAAAAACTCTCCATAGTATAGGGATAGAGGTAACACACCTCAATATCATAAAAGCCATCTACAAAAAGCCCACAGTGAGTATCATTTTCAATGGGGAAAAACTGAGAGCTTTTCCCCTAAGGTCACGAACATGACAAGGATACCCACTCTCACCACTATTGTTCAACATAGTTACTAGAAGTCCTAACCTCAGCAATCAGACATCAAAAAGAAATAAAATGCATTCAAATTGGCAAAGAAGAAGTCAAACTCTCACTCTTTTTTTTTTTTTTTTTTTACCAAACTCTCACTCTTTGCAGATGACATGATACTTTATGTGGAAAACCCAAAAGACTCTACTCTAAAATTGCTAGAACTCATACTGGAATTCAGCTAAGTGGCAGGATATAAAATCAATGCACAGAAATCTGTTACATTTCTATACACTAACAATGAAACTGAAGAAAGAAATTAAAGAATTGATCCCATTTACAATTGCACCAAAAACCATAAGATACCTAGGAATAAACCTAACCAAAGAGGTAAAGGATCTATACTCTAAAAACTACAGAACACTTATGAAAGAAATTGAGGAAGACAGAAAGAAATGGAAAAACATTTCATGCCCATGGATTGGAAGAATAAATATTGTTCAAATGTCTATGCTACCCAGGGCAATCTACACATTCAGTGCAATCCCTATTAAAGTACCATTGACATTTTCCACAAGGCTGGAACAATCCTAAAATTTGTATGGAACCAGTAAAGACCCCAAATAGCCAGAGGGATGTTAAAAAGAAAAGCAAAGCTGGTGGCATCATGATTCCGGACTTCAAGCTCTATTACAAAGCTGTGATCATCAAAACAGTATGGTACTGGCACAAAAACATAATCAATGGAACAGAATAGAGAACCCAGGAATGGACCCTCAACTCTTTGGTCAACTAATCTTCAACAAAGCAGGAAAGAATATCCAGTGGAAAAAGGACAGTCTCTTCAATAAATGGTGTTGGGAAAATTGGAAAATCACATGCAGAAGAATGAAACTGGACCTTTTTCTTACACCATACACAAAGATAAACTCAAAATGGATGAAAGACCTAAACGTAAGACAGGAATCCATCAACATCTTAGAGGAGAACACAGGCAGCAACCTTTTTGGCCTTGGCCGCAGCAACTTCTTGCTAGACACATCTCCAAAGGCAAGGGAAAAAAAGGAAAAATGAACTATTGGGAAAAAATCTTGTGCACAGCAAAGGGAACAGTTAATAAAATTAAAAGGCAACCTATGGAATGGGAGAAGATATTTGCAAATGACATATCAGATAAAGCCCTAGTATCCAAGATCTATAAAGAACTTATCAAACTCACTACCCCCCAAAAAATAATCTACTCAAGAAATGGGCAGAAGACATGAACAGACATTTCTTCAAAGAAGACATGCAAATGGCCAACAGATACATGAAAAAAATGCTCCACATCACTTGGCATCAGGGAAATACAAATCAAAACCACAATGAGATACCACCTTACACCAGTCAGAATGGCTAAAATTAACAAGACAGGAAAAAATAAATGTTGACAAGGATGAGGAAAAAGGGTAACCCTCTTACACTGATGGTGGGAATGCAAGCTGGTGCAGCCATTCTGGAAAACAGTGTGGAGGTTCCTCAAAAAGTTGAAAATAGAGCTACCCTACAACCTAGCAATTGCCCTACTCTGTATTTACCCCAAAGATACAAATGTAGCAATCTGAAGGGGCACCTGCATGCACCCCAATGTTCATAGCAACAATGTCCAGTAGCCAAACTTTGGAAAGAGCCAAGATGTCTATTGACAGCTGAATGGATAAAGAAGATGTGGCATACACACCCACACACACACACAGTGGAATATTACTCAACCATCAGAAAGGATGAATATTTACCATTTGCATTGACATGGATGGAACTGGGTTTATTATGCTGAGTGAAATAAGTCAATCATAGAAAGACAATTATCATATGGCTTCACTCATATGTGGAATATAGGAAACAGCACAGAGGATCAATCATAGGGAAAGGGAGGGAAAACTGAATGGGAAGTTATCAAAGAGGGAGAAAAACCATGAGAGACTTTTAACTATAGGAAACAAACTGAAGGTTGCTGGAGGGGAGGTGGGTGGGGGATGGGGTAATTAGGTGATGGCCATTAAGGAGTGCATGTGATGTAATGAGCACTGGGTATTATATGCAACTGATAAATTGTTGAACACTGTATCTGAGACTAATGATGTACTATATGTTGGCTAATTGAATTTAAATAAAAAAAAAAGAATCTTAAGGGTTCTGGCATAGTTTGGGAGCTAACAGAATTCAACAAGAGGTCTGGGAATCCCTGAATCTAGATTACAGATAACTAAGGAAGAGCCATCTTGGAGCCTGCTGGCTCTTGTGAATCAGTGGTTTCCATATTCTTTTGTGTCTAAATAGCTTAAAAATAGCAGCTTCCTCAGGAAAAACACTCAGGTGGCTTAAACTTGGCTTAAGCTTGCATCAGTATTCTGTTTGCTAACATTTTATTGGGCATATACTATGTATCAGGCCCTGTTGCCAAAGTTACGACTTTGTAGGGGATGAAAAATAATTTTTCCTCTCTCCTTCTGAGCTCTTAGCTGAGACTCCTGTAATAAAAGATGTATTAACAAGAAAAAAAAAATAGCAGCTCCCTTGGCAGAACAATTCTAGATGCTGTTCAGAGAGTATCCATATAGTCAAGCCTGGAGTCTCTCTTCTCTAGCCATTGCAATATTTATGTAAGTACCTAAATCTCTGTATTAACTTCAAATCCACTAAATTTACCAGTTTATTTTCTCTTATGTGCATCAAGCACAGACTGACACACATGATATAGAAGCAAAAGAAAATACACTAGTGAGAGTATAATACAGAATGTTCAGCTTGTATATTTGTCTTCTCAGTCTGCCGCAACAGAATACTACAGACGGTATGGCTTAGACATCATTTTATTTTCCCATAGTTCTGAAAGTGGGAGGTCCAAGATCAAGGAGCTTGCAGGGTTGGTTTCTGATAAGACATCTCTTCCTGGATTGCAAAAGACTGCCTTTTTGGGGGGCACTTGGGTGGCTCAGTTGGTTAAGCAGTTAAGGTCTACCTTAGGCTCAGGTCATGATCCCAGGTGCCTGGGATGGGCCTGGGATGGAGCCCCGCATCGGGCTCCCTGCTTAGTGGGGAGCGTGCTTCTCCCTCTGCCCTAACCCCTGCTCTCTTTCTTTCTCTCCCTCACTATCAAATAAGTAAATAAAATCTTAAAAAAAAAAAAAAAAGACCGCCTTTTCTCTATGTTCTCACATTTCCTTTGTGCAGGGAGAAAGACGTTTCTTATGTCTCTTCCTCTTACAAGGACATCAATACTTTCAGATTAGGGCTCCATCTTATGATTTCATTGTATCATATTTACCAACATAAAAGCCCTATTTTAAATACAGTCACATTGGAGATTAGGGCTTTAATATATGAATTTTGGAGGAGAGGCACAGTTCAACAGCTTGTTTTCATATTATATACCATATGATTTTTTTAATTTGAAGATTTAATTGGCTTTATTAAATGATTTATGAATTGGGCAGCATCTCATCTAACATGTAGAGTGGAGCTCCACTGATCTAAATAAAAGAAAGGTTTTTGTTTTTGTTTTTTTAATTTAAATTCAAGTTAGTTAACATATAGCATATTATTATTTTAATGGGTTGATACCATATAATATTTTAAACACACATACACACACACACTCTCAGCCTGAGATGCACACGAATAGAGAACACTTACCATCCTTTTACCCTCTTCCATAAATGACAATCACTGTTGTTAGGACTGTTGACATTGGAGAGAGTTAATTTTCTCTCTGCGGTTGACTACTATAATCTCTGATGCCTAGAAGAACACCCGGTATTGAATATATGTTCAAACATATTTGCTAATATTGATTGTCAAATCCTCATCCTTCTACGTAAATTATTTTCTTTCTATATCCTTCAAGAGCTGCTCTGCCTTTTCTTTATTTTAACAATCTGTCAACATCTTAGTACCAACATATTTTAAAAAAAAGAATCATATTAGAGTCACTTTTATCATTGCCACCTGTGGGATCAATATCAAGATTTAACACTGCCTCTTTCTTTTTATTTGAGAACCTGACAGTCTGCCTACAAACTACATCTCATTCTTCCTCTCCAGTTGCTTTTGGAGACAAAACAAAACAGAAACTTGAGTATCATTTAATCCACCTGAGAATTTTGTTGGCTATACTTTGAAAATACATTTGTAATTTATCACTTCTAACAACTTCTATTTTCATCACCCAGTTTAAGCCCCTATACCTTTCTCCTTGATTAATGCAACAACCTCCAAAAAAGCTCTTCCTGATTCAGTTCTTGTCCTCTTCTCATTTCTTCCTCAAGAATAATCCTGTTAAAATTAAGTCCAAACACGTTACACCTTTCCAAAAATGTCACATTAATTTCCTTTCTCGCTCGTATTAAAAGCCAAAATCCTTACTGTGTTTTCCAAGGCCTTCCCCTATGTGTCCCCATTAACACCCTGACTCCAGTCTGATTTACTGCCTGTACCCTTTGCTCATTCCACCCAGTCATCAAGGTCTCCTTGCTCTTCTGGAAACAACTCACAGATACTGCATTTGCTGATTCCACTACTTAGAGGTAGGTATCCACTTGGCTAGCAACTTCATGTTCTTCAGATTTGTTTAAAAGCCATCATTCATTAATAGTCTTTGTCCTGGTAAGAGTTGATTTCTACAAGGAAAATTTTGTTTACTTCCTGTTTATTATTTATATTATTTGAATGCTATTTAAGATGGTCCAACCACATCTCTGACTCCATTTGTTTATGTAAAATTCTAAATATCTAAAATAACTTGAATGCTAATTTTCTTCTACATTTGTACAAAGTGTGTTATGTTTCTATATTAAAAATTGTGCAAAGAACCCAGTACTTTTTAAAAAATTTTTATTGTTATGTTAATCACCATACATTACAACATTAGTTTTTGATGTAGTGTTCCATGATTCATTGTTTGTGCATAACACCCAGTGCTCCAAGCAGAACCCAGTACTTACCTTCCATTTATCTTCTAGAGATAACTTTAGGCCAAGATGACATAAATGTATTAAGTTTAGATTTTGTTTTTTCGTTAAAGCCTATATTTTTTTCTTTTAAATTTCATTAGGCCTACTTTACATTTTCTTCTATTTCTCAACATGGATGTTATAAAATATGTTAGTTTAATATAACCAATTTAAAATGAGCAATAAAACAAGTTTCTGATGGAGGCTGTGGAAAAACATGACTAAAGAAACTCAAAATTACAATAAATCTAACATACATACTAATATTTGCTGGATAAAAGCATCTGGAGAATGGAATCTCTGTCTTAAAGAATTTAAGCACTATTTCCCTGTCATCAGAATGTCCAATGGGATATGAGAGACTTTTGAAGAATCCAGTAATAATGAATGTCACTTAAATGTTTGTTTCTGTTGAATACAGCTATTTTATATCTCTGATCACTTGTTTTGTTATTGTTCAATACGCAGTGTGTTTAAAACCTGTTAAATAAAATTCAGCATCTTACATAATTATGTCTATGTGGAAGTTGATTTCTGGAAGAGGATTTCCAACTTGCTTTTTATCATTTATATGTTTTGAATGCTATGTAAGATTGTGTAACTATTTATAACTATGCTTACCTAGGATTTTGCCAAATTTTAGTTATGCAATGTACAAGAGAAGAGGATTTGAGTGGATAGAATAGGAATGTTGATGAAAAATACTTGTATTAATATTTGACAGTCTACATTTTAGCAAGAAGTTCTGGGATGGAAAAGAATAAAATGATTCTAATCTTTTTATAATGGTAACAACTATAAAAATTAATTCAGAGTTACTATTAGGTGAATTTTTTTTCCACTCAGGTATATATATTATGGAAATAATGCCATAGTGTTTTCTGAAAATGGCTTAGCATTCTAACGAGTTTTGAAAATCTTATATGCTGGGGCGCCTGGGTGGCTCAGTTGGTTAGGCGACTGCCTTCAGCTCAGGTCATGATCCCAGAGTCCCGGGATCGAGTCCCGCATCGGGCTCCCTGCTCAGCAGGGAGTCTGCTTCTCCCTCTGACCCTCCTCCCTCTCATGCTCTCTGTCTCTCATTCTCTCTCTCGCAAATAAATAAAATCTTAAAAAAAAATAAAATTAAAAAAAAGAAAATCTTATATGCTAATTTTCCTATATAAATTTTGCATTTCTGATTAGCCTAATAACTTTTTGAACTCTGCAGTAAAAGAACATATTATATTAATCAGATTATTATGCCTGATTTTTTTTCCTACTCCAACACTTAATTGTGTAGCATGTCCTTCCCTCATCTAGGGCCTAGAGTTGAAAAAAGATTAGATAACAGATGGGGAATAACTTTTGGTTTTGCAGCTCAAAGCAGATACGGTAATAGAAATATATCTCATGGAAAATTTGCTAAGAGGAAATCAATCTTGAAGACTTAAAAGATTTTATTGTCTTATAGTTACTTGGCATTAGGGAATTTATATATATATATACATGTGTGTGTATCTATCTATCTATATATACATATATATATATACATATATATATGTGTGTATATATATATATATATAAACATTTTGCTTTTCTGTTTTTTTGGTTTTTTTTCTTTGTCTGTTTGCCACTGATTTACTGCTGGTCTGAAATGTGAACCTGGATATAATAGAGTAACTGGTAACACACACTAAAGATGGAAGAAAAAATACTAGGGAAGGAGACTAGGGATGCTAGAGAATTGAAATGCTTGAGGATAATTAAAGGAGGTAGAAGAACAGGGTTCTAAAAAAAACAAATAGATGTCCTACCAATAACAGGAACTCATCCCCTGAGAGGGAGGATCTTAGAGAAACTAAGACACTAAACTCTAATTTGAAGATCTATGGATTAGAAAATTTAATTCACACCAATAGAAAGAAGTTTTTTATACGTTTTTCCGGATTCTGTCCATGTGGAATCAGCTAACAGTAACTGCCAGTAATTTTATTATTTCATTCTCTTGTGCTATAACCGAAGTTATCATGAAACAAAGTTCCCCATCAATCAAGGTAAATCCCTCAGGAGTGTTTCTTCTGACAACCAAGTTAGTGGAGGAAGTTAATTCTACCTAAAGAGATTGAAGAGCATGGGGTAATAGAGATAGGTTTAATGGACTTTAAGCACAAATCCTATTAACTGCCAAGCTATTTGTTATATTCTGAGGAATCTGACTTCCCTTTGCCTCTAATTCCTAAAACTTGGTTATGGTCAGGGCAAACCTACTTATAACTCAAATCACTTCCCCTGCCTTTTGTCCATACGGCAGCTACATTACAGTTGAATTCTGACCTCTCAACAAGAATCTTATTTCAATCTGATAGTCACACAATACATCACTATTTCACTTACCACTTGTATAGAACCATAAACACCCCTGGTACAGACAACTAAAATTATTTATGTTCTTCCCATGATATGCCTACTTTAAAAAATATAGAGAAATAATAAATGCACATGTTTTATCAACATAATCCTAAACCTATGTTTATCAGCAAACCTAAAAATAGCATGGAAGATAAGTTTGACACTTTTACATCCTTTTAAACTTGCCACCAAGGCTTCAAGTTACAATTGATTAAGGAAACACCTTAAAAGAGAAAAAAGAAGTCTCCTCTTCAACCAAAGTGTTCTGTTTCACAGTTTATACAAGAAGACACATTTAAAAACATAATAAAAGCTCTGGAGATTAATCCTTAAACTGTACCTATTGTATTAAAGATAAAAATAACTTCAAAATAGAGACTCTTCAGTAAGGGTTTCATAGATATGTAGAGCCCATTATAGATGAGACACCAGAAAACAAAATCCTTTAGCTCTTCTATCAAAGAACTGAAATCTGAATGACATGATAGAAAAAGTCCATCCGAACAAACCAAACACAGGTATCTTTCAAAGAAAAATTGGTATCTCGAAATGGAAAGAAAACTATCATTTTAGATTCTAAAATATGGCCTATAGAGTTCAAACAGAAATATTTTATTCCTTTTCAGTTAGAAATAAATCCTTGGTTATTTCTACAAAAATAGACTGTTCGACTAATAAGGTCAGAGTATGATGTTGCATTTTTATGGCTACGACCAAGGGCATGGCACAGTATCTGTCTGAGCCTGATTCTATAGTTCAAAGTTTAAGCCAAGAAAAATTCTACCTAGGATGGAAAAATGAACCAACAGCTTTCTTAGGAAAACAGGAAGATGGTAGAATTGGTTGGACCTATAAATCAACTATCGTTTTTTTTTTTATTGGTGGGTAAAATTATGCCTTGCTCTATAATTAAAATTATACATACCCCAATATGCAAATGCTTATCATATATTTACCTATTTATGCTTGCTAATTTCCCACTGAACACAGCTTCTCTTACACAAAATATTTTACATGGATATGAAAGTATAACTTGTATATAATCTGTAAAATAATCTTATTTGTTTTGCCCCAATCATGTGACAAAAATATTTAAATAAATTAGGTTCATATCTTAGGAAAGAAGGTGAAACCATGAACTGTATGATGGAAATGGAAAAAAAAAAAAAAAAGGCCAAACAGAAGTGACATTAGACTAAAGGATTAATGTACCTAAGATGTAACAAGCAAAGTTCTTTATAGCAGGAGCCAACTTCCAGTAACAATTTTTGTTTCAGTTATCTATTGATGTGTACCAACTCAATACAAAATTTAGTTGCTTACAACAGGGATCAGAAAACTATAGCCTGAAAGCCAAATGAGGAGCAACACCTGTTTTGGTATACCTCTGAGCCTAGAAAGGTGCTTTATTATTAAATGGTTATAAATATTTTGTGACATGTGAAAATGATATAACATTCAACTTCCCATGCCCACGAATAGAGTTTTATTGAAACAGAGCCATGTTCACTTATTTACATACTGTCCATGGCCGCTTGTGTGTTACAGGATAGAACTGAGTTATTGGAACAGAGATTGTATGACCCACAAAGCCTAAAATATTTACTACCTTTACAGAAAAAGTTTATCTACTACTGCTGTAAAAGAATATTGATTTATTAATTTTTGTGATTCTATGGGTCGAATGGGCTCAGTGTCACCATAGTTAAGGTCATCTACATGATTACACTCAGCTAGATGCTTGGCTGGTGCTAGAACATCCATGATGGTCTTTCAAACACCCTGGCTCTGTTTTCTCTCTTAATTCAGGATTATTTCCTAAGACTTTTTGTAGCATAGAGGCTGATTTCTAAAAGGGAACATTTCTAGAGAACATACCCGAATGTGCCAGTGCTTATCATATATACACCTATTTATGCTGGCTAATTTTCCATTGACCAAAGCAGGAAAAATTGTCAAACTCGGAGTCAGTGTGGGAGATGGCTCAACAAAGCCTGTATACTGGGAGGTATGAAATATTGGGGCAAGCAATGTAAGAGTCTTCTGTAATACTTAACTGTAATGCATTTATGTTTTAATTACTTTTTGTTACTTATAAATAGGAAAAATTCTTAATTCATTTTCAGTTTTAAAAATTCAATTTCAAGCCTCTGTTTTGAGTGTTATTCAATGTTCTGCTGTTTCTACTGTCCCTCACTTGTCTTATTTCCCTGTATGTTTTGTGATTTTTAACTGTGAGCTTATTTTACATGGACCTTTATTCATGCAAATTCTTTGAACATGCAGACTTCCTTCAAATGACTTGTATTTACTTTGGATCTGATTATTATTTTTTCAACCAGATTATCTGAATTCAGCATGAAGAACTATTAAAGCTAACTTATCATTTATTAATTTTCAGGGAAAGTTTTTTCTTCCCACCTAGCTCTGCATTTTGAGGAATTTTTTTTTTTTTAATCTAGCATGGGGTGAGAGAAAGTGACCTGATATTTAGCGCACACTTACCCTGAAGTTATAGTCATTTGAAGTCCCAACTGTATTTAGAAGTTCTACTAAAAGGCTTGCCACCTTGAGCCAGTCCCAGAAATACATAAAAAATAAAGTTCAATTTCCTTAGGTTTCATTTTACAATGTCCTCAGGGCAAGTAGCTTGTTCTAGTAAAATGCTGTTTACCTCTCTTCTTTCTTGCTTTTAAATTAGTTTTTGGTCTCAGAATTCTTTATTTCCTTGCTAAGTCCTTAATGAAATTACGAAGTTTGTTTACTTTTATTTATTTATTTATTTTAAATTTTATACAGCATTTTTAATACTTTTCAGCAGGAGGATGGTCATGTATATATTCCAGCCTTGTGCTGGAAACATAGGATAAGATTACTTCGTTTAAAAATGTTTCTAAATTAAATTTTATTTTAAGGGATTACATAAAAGAAGAAAGAATAATTTTCTATAGAGTATTTACTTAGATTCAATTGTTATAAAGGTTTTACAACATTGTTTCATCTATTCACATTCCTTTGGTGTTTTAAAGAAAATTCTTGACTTTATATCACTTTACCCTATATATTTTTATTAGCATCTTATAAAATTATGGAACTTTTCTTGCATGACCACAGTGTCCTTTCTATACATCATGACATGGAAATTAGCTATTTTGTATCATCTAATATCATGTCCATTTTCAAATTTCC
The DNA here is from genome assembly GCF_002201575.2 of Neomonachus schauinslandi. Lineage (NCBI taxonomy): Eukaryota > Metazoa > Chordata > Mammalia > Carnivora > Phocidae > Neomonachus > Neomonachus schauinslandi. Next base: position 134,977,151 of record NC_058409.1, on the reverse strand, counting down.
CCCCTTATCTCAAAAAATGACATTTTGTAACTTATTTGAAACAGAATCAATGTTCACATTTATATGTATTATGTCTCTTATGTCCCTTTCAATCTAAAACTGCCTCCATCCTCTGTTTTTATTCCCTCTTGCTTGTTGAAGATACATTATTTTTTCTATAAAACTTTTAATATTTTTCCTCATGCACTTTTTAAGCAACTTTAATCCTGTTTTTGTGTGTCTCCATATCTGTTCATATAGAAATCACCGTGGAATACATTTTGCCAATCCAATGGAGATTTCTAAGTCCCCATCTTGCCTGACCTCTCAACAGCAAATGTGCATTTAGGTGGAGACTGATTAGCAATCATCCTGGTAGAGGAAGCTGATATTGAGTGAAAAGCATGAGGTGAGTATAAAGATCAGCAATTACAAAGCAGAAAATATATTGAGAACAAGGAATAGTTTTCTCAGCTAAATATATTGCTGTGCAAACATACTATATTCCATGAAATAAATTTAAAATGCGTATCTTATATAAGTCTGATCTTCTAAGAAAATCACCTTTTTAAGTATGGAGCTTTATTTTAATATGTGTGAAATATACCATATTACATTAATGTGAGACATTGGTAGTGGTTAATTCATTTGTACTATTTATGAAAGGTTTATTATGTATCCAATACTTAGTTACTGATGATAATAAAAGTCACATTTATTGAAAAATACTAATGGAGTCACTCATATGGATGAATAACCCAACAGTATAATAACTATTTCCTCCTTCCAAGGTCCAAAATGTTAATGAATATATAGATGGTTGCACAAGTATTGAGTGGAGGAGATAACTTTTAAACCCTGGCTGGATTGCAGCATGTCTTTATTACTTTTTGAGGACCTTTAGCTTAAAAAAAAACCCTTCTAATTAGAAGAAAATACCAATAATTCCTTTCAGTATAGAATAGATTTTTTTTTCTTATTTGAATAAGAGCTAATTTCCAAAATACCTTTCTAATTTTCCAGTGTTTCTTAAATGGTTACTGAGTAGAAAAGTTTTTCACCTTCTGGTATCAGCTCTGCATCCTGGCAGATAAAATAAACTAGTTAGATTTGAGTAAACTAGCCTGAGAGAAGAATCATTCTTAAAGAGTACGGAGATAATGCATAAGAATTTTTGTTTAGATGTGATTCTTTGATAACATTAAATTTAAATATCACAAAAAAGTAAGTAGAAATCACTTAACTATTTCCATACAAAGTTTTCATCTAAATTGAGCTAAGAAGTAAGAACCTTGTTCTTCATGTCTCTTCTTGTTGATGACTTTATGAACACAATGCAAGCCTCATGTGTTCCATTCTTTCAATTACACCTGCCTTTCTTCCTCCTGATTTCTTCCCCAGTGAAAGGAAAATGTAATACAACAATGAATTTGTTCAAAATTTAACTACCTTTACATGCTTTGAACCAAAAGTGATTTGAGGAATAAAGAGTTTTTGACATGTAATTTAATTCTATCCTAGATAAGTGAATTGACTAGGGAGAAGTTGTTTTAGGAAAAATCAAGGTCAATGAAAATGGGAAGCACATTAGAAATATTTGAAAGGAATGTTCTCCATTATTTGTTCTTTGTAAATGTGACTTGTTAAATGCATTTCTTACTTTTATTTTTTTAATGCAAACATATTTTATTTGAAATAAACAAAAATGCTTCTGTCGCTCAATGGGTCACTTGGAAACAAACTTGCTTGACTGTATTGCTGAGGAAAGAGAAAGCTGAAACAAAAACCCCCTTCTTTTTTGACATGTATCTGGAGGCAAATAGGGAGACACCACCTGTTTTTTGAAAAACTGACCCTCCGTTAAGGCCTGGCCATAGAAGTGTAAACAATAGAAATGAATCTACCATTAGCAGTTGTCATATCATATCTCTGTCACCTGTGTATTCTGGGAGATCACGCATATACCTGCCAATACACCTGGGGAGAGCTGCTGTGTCAGGGTTACATCTGAGTTCTTGGCAGACAGGACTGAGGAAGAGTAATTTGGAATAAGTTGTGCATCCAATTTAGAACAAATCACTAGTATTCCCTTAAATAGCAGGTTACAGTAGAAAGATACCACCTGGAATATATCCTTTGCACTTTGGTTCATCTTCAGTTTTTGTCTGTGATTTACATAGTTGTTTGATTCATTTGCTTATAGTACAATCCCACCACAAAGTATTAAAGCACAAGATACCTATTATTCCTTCAACATCTGCATTTTTCAAATTTTAAACTCTACTACATCCGTAGTATGTCAGTAGTTCATGAGTAATAAAAAATAATAATAAATGAGTAAAACTTGTCTAAAAATGCAGACCTATGTCTACAGCTACAATGGTACTAGATGGGAAGGAGACAACAAGGGAAGAGGAGAAAGCCAACACATTTATGTGCAGGGACAGTGGCTGAAGACTCTGGATTAAAATACAACTTCCCCAGAGCAGTTTGTTATAATGGAATTTCCAGACAACTTCCTTTGCCCCCACAATGGGACCTGAAAAGCCCAATTCCAAACTTTTAAAAACTATAATTATGAGATGTTTACATTTTTTTCTTTTTGAGAGAGAGAGAGGGAGTGCGAGAGAGAGAGAGAAGGCACAGACTTAAGGGGAGGGGCGGAGGGATAGGGAGAGAGAATGTTAAGCAGGCTCCAAGCCACCCAGCACAGAGCCTGACACGGGGCTCCATCTCACAACCCTGAGATCATGACCTGAGATGAAATCAAGAGTCAGACGCTTAACCGACTGAGTCACCAAGGTGCCCCCAGTTATGAGATGTTATAAATGATGATCAAAGCAATTGGAAGGAGAAGGATGAATGTGTCTTCTACTCAGCTAGTTTATAGCGTAGCCTCTTTAGTTGTTGGTGGATCAGTAAAAATCACTGAAGTACCAGAAGCGCTTTGAAGGACAGGGGTAGAAAAATATGGAGCACATTACCTGTCTATATCAGTAACAGGGCTTCATGGCTAGGAAAATGATCTAAACAGGAAAATGACTCCAGGATACATCACTCTCTTCATCACTAAATATGGCAGAATTAAAAAAAAAATTACAAGTAGATATAGTGAAAACAAAAATTACAAGGCAGAGAGCACAAGAGAATCAAAATGATGCTATAGGTTCAACAGTATTCTGTGAGGGCTAGAAAACCTGTTAACTAAAGCCCAGGCAAAATGTCACTCTTGTTTATAAATCACTTATTGATCACATGACCACATATTGAATCCTTTCTTCCTACATACTGAAGAATCCTTACATTCAGCCTTTAAGCATTCTGCATTTCTTTACCAATCTTGTTTCAGTCGATTTTGGTGTGGGTAACTGGCAACTGATGGCAAAAGGTGTTGAATGTGGTGTCTGACGTTGTGTGATATTTGTCACTAATTGCTGCCTGCTACTCATTTTTTGCATGCTCTATGATTTTAATAAACTCCTTGGCAGTTTGGACTTCCTTCAAAACAGTTACTGAGTCCTATATGTCTTCATGACTAACCAACTGAACATTGCCGTCTTCATACTAGTGAACCTGAATCTTGAGTATTCCAACAACCTGGGCTGTAGATGGTGTGATGGTGAGCTTCCATTCTGATCTCCAACGACCATTCCGGAAGCTTTTAGGCTGAAAACTAGTGGCTTTGATACATGCAACAGTGGTCTTTTGCCATCTATAGTTTTAGCATAAAGAGTACAGAAATCATTGAAATGATGATCTTTCACATAGACCCTTTTAAAATCGTCACAGGATTCTCTGTAAAAGTTTGTACCTCCATCTATGTCCTCTGGCTGGGTGGATGTCACTGGCTTCTTTCTGTAAGTGATCAAACTTAAAGGAAATATTGTTTCTTGGATCTAAAAATCTGCTATTACCCAGGTCACTGTGCTCTGTAATTAAGACCTGATCTTCGTATCCTTCTATCTTCCCAGGCATGAACGAGGCAAACACATGTGCTGCCCCTTCCCTGAGGAGACTGTCATTATTAAGTAGCAGCCAGACATCCTTGAACACGTCTTTAAATTCCTTTGGGGGTGCTTGAGTGATGAATTCACTCATCTGACACCAGATTTTCCAAATTGGTGGTATTGGGCTGCTCTTGAATTTCTCACTTTTAGAATGCCTGCTTATCCTTGATTAAAGATGTTATCCTCATTGTATAGTATATGTGCCAATAGTTAATTAGAGACACATTTAACTAAATATCTATTACTTGCCCCAGAATGTGCTCCATTCTGAGGATAGATGAGTTAAAGATAGTTCTGGCATGGCAGAATTTACTTAAATTCAAATAAACTTTACAGATGACTTAGCAGAAGTCTTCTTGAATATTTACTAAATGCTTGAAGGACTTAAGGATAAGTGAAAAATATTAAGTTGAATATTAGTATTTGCAGTGAAGTTCTGTAACAGATTTCAGGAGAGGAGACATATTCCTCAAAAATAATCCTGATTTTATTTGCTCCAATGGCTTTTATAAAAGTCTATTATTATATTTGTGTTCAGTTGCTCATCATTCTCATTCTCTTTAACTATAATTTTACTCATTCTCCTGAAATCTCATGAATATATTTCTGCCCATATTTGAACCATTGTGTGTGTGTGTGTGTGTGTGTGTGTGTGAGAGAGAGAGAGAGAGAGAAGATGATTGACTGATTAGTTCCATGTATTTGACAATTGTATCCAGAGAGAGGGAAAAAGCCTATAAAGAGCCCCTGAATAACAAAGGCAATATTTGGAGCGAAGCAAGCCCAAGTACGAATTCCTTTAGGGAAGATAAAATTTTTATAAGATACTAATTTCAGACAAAACTGCAATTAAATGGTACAACCATTTCAAAGAAACAGGAATAGCATCTCCTATATTTTGAATGGACATAAAATCAATCTAAATCCAAAAGTCTTGATGAAGCTAGTTCAAGTTAGGGCAAAGAGGAAAACAAAAAAATTAACACTCCAGTTTTATAATATATTTCATATTTTTATTGTCCTAATCTTCTGTATTTACTATATTTTATGTCATGTTGCTTTAATTTTTTTATATTCCTGAATTCTAATCTGAACTTCATAAAATATTATGAATTATCTCATAGGATGATGACAAAATGATAAATATCATGTATTGTTACAGTCTGTTTCAAGAATTAGAATCAATATATTATCTTAAAACTTATTTTAAAAATTAAATAAATGAATATTTTTGAAAATAGCAAAACTGAAATTTTATATGTTTTAAATATTTTAAAGTCATTTATGTTTAAATGCTTTTAAATGCTTTTAATGTTTCTTAACCCAAAAAGTGTCCTGTAATTGTCTTTAAAATTATTATATAACCATATTTTAAAAAATAATGAGAAGGAACCATAGCTTCTTTTACTATTCTTGAAGAATGATTTTTTTTTGTATTGTTGTAATTATGAACCACACACATAAACAAAAAACTCTTTTTAACAATCCCCATTGGTAATTCACATGATTTTATTAGTAGAAAATTATCATTATAATGAATACATTTCAAGAATACATTTCTAGTCAAAAACATCTGAACAGTGTTTAATGAGGGAAGACGCTCTGCATTTCACCACTGAGTTTCTACACAAAAGACATGCTCTGCTCTCACATGGAAAGGAGAATACTGTCACAAAATATCTTCTCACATTTTAAAATCACAACTCCTTGGATCTTCGTGTGGTTTTGCTTTTATAGATCGGGATTTTGAATGTTTGGGATGACTGGTGTGGGAAAAGGGCAGAGGTTGAGACCTTTAGAGCTAATTTTATTTAAAGATGCAAGAACAGAAATTGAAAGGTCTCTGTTCCCCTTCAAATTACAATAAGTGAGTGAATGGATGAATAAATAAATAATAAATACATAATGAAAGAATACATAAACAGATAAAAGAGTACTATCTTGACATTAATAAGAACCACATTTGGTGGGTGGTAGACAGTATAAAACTGGCCACAGCAGGAAACAGTTGGGACACCCAAAGTTGGGATCATTCAAGCAGAATGTATTTACAAAAGACTTTTACAAAGAGTCATGTGGCTGTGCAATAAATAAGCTTCCACTACTCTTAGGCCCAAGAGAACAACGTAGAGAAAGTCACACAAGGAAGTCCCCTTTGAGTGGAGCTGGACACATCAGTCAAGAACAGAGCCACAAAGAGGCAACCTCAAGTGGAGCTGGGTAGAAACACTCTGCTCTCACTCTGCTTTCTACCTGGTATCTTTTTCCAGGACACCAACTGACAGCCTAACAGAAACAGAGCAAGGGTGTAGTCCATATAGGTCTGCTTCATGAGCCAGGAATCTGTTTATAAATGCGGGGTATGGATCTGGAAGGGCCAATAACAAATACTTAGCTCAGGATACACAAGTGTATTTTGAATGGACAAACAAGGGATGAATAATAAATGACAAGTTCTCATTTGTTGTAGAGGGTTTGTTACCAAATATTGTGGGGAAACTAGTCCTTTATTTCTCAAGGTAAATAAATGCATTAAATGTCTTATTTCTGTATAGGTAATTATTATGATAAATATTTTAGTGGAATTTTATTGTTATTAACATTTAAGCATTTTTAGGATGATACATATATGTTATGTTAATAAATTTAGGGATATATATACATATATGATTTTCTTAAGGTTTCTAAGCTAATTTCATATTTGTTTCTATTTCTTTTGACTAACTGGCAAGATCCTTCACCTGTTGTTTTAAGATAATACTAACACTAACGCTAAAATTGCTTTACAAAATAAGGGAGTTTATCATAGCAGTGCTAATTAGAAATAATATTTTTTAAAATGTCAAACAATGAACAATGTGATTTCCAAAATTAAAAATCAATGAAGGGGTGCCTGGGTGGCCCAGTTGGTTAAGCAACCAAGTCTTGATTTTGGCTCAGGTCATGAGCTCAAGGTGGTAAGATTGAGCCCCATGGCTGACTCCCCACTCTTTGAGGAGTCTGCTTCTCTTCCTCTGCCCCTCCCCCCACTCATGCTCTCTCTCTCTCTCTCAAATAATAGATAAATCTTTAAAAAAAATCAATGAGGCATTTTGCACATGTATAAAATTTGTAGCAATTGGTTTTTGCTGAGTCTATCAATATTAGTCCAATGTGTCAAAGTATACAAACTTTAATATATAGCTAATTATAGTCATAACAAAACTTAAAGTAAACCAATCAAGGAAATAAATGTGAACTGTAAATTAATAGAAAATGGAAAAATTAATTATTATTGCAAATGATACAAAATTCTCAAATCTATGTAATTATTCCTTCAGATAAATAGTATGTATTTGTGAGAGGCAGATATAATTGGATGAATTCAATGTACATGATCAAACACCTACAGATGATTTTCTAAGATATAGCATCTAATTTGAAATGATAGAGTATAAAAAATAAAATGATATTATAAAATAGAATTACTAAACTGGTATATGTCTGGTATATGGTATATAACCATACTTTGCTTTTGAGAAGCATATTCTGGACTACTTTTAAATGGCACAAATATTAAATAAAATGAAAAGTTGCACTGTACTTTTTAAATTTTCTTAGTAGAGGGAGGCGTTCTTAAAATTTCTACAAGAGATTCTTAAGCCAAGGAGAGAACATTAATTTGAATTAACATTCTGTGGAGTGCATCAAAACTTTTCAATAAAGTTTGTTCCATTCAAAGTCAAGGAAGTAATTTCATGAGTAGCAATAATAATACTGACTGTTCTTCAGATCTTACCTCAGGGGTCAATTCTTTCAATTGTAAAAGCAGAAAGGTTTTGTAAGTGTCACTCTAAATTACTCAGAATATTTGGAATTAATTTAACTCCTGATCCTTTTCAAAGTTTGCTTAGCCTCATGCATTTTACCCATTCTAAAAGTAATCCCCTCTGTTATTAAATATTATGCAAGTCATTAAAAAAAACAGATTCAGTAATATGTTGGCAAAATACCTAATTCCAGATTTATTAACTTTTTAATTGAAGAAGAAAAATATGTAATGAAGAAAATCAGAATGGCCAGTACTTTTTATACCCAAAAGAACTAAAGAGAATATTTCTTATACTCTGCTGTTTATATCCAACAGTTTGATAATTTGAGTAGTAAAGCAATGAGCATTTTTTATTTTTTATTTTTATCTTTTTTAAAAGATTTTATTTATTTATTTGACAGAGAGAGAGAGAGAGAGCACAAGTAGGCAGAGGGCAGGCAGAGGGAGAAGCAGGCTCCCCGCTGAGCAGAGAGCCCAATGCGGGATTCCATCCCAGGACCTTGGGATCATGACCTGAGCTGAAGGCAGACACTTAACCAACTGAGCCACCCAGGCACCCCAGTGATGAACATTTTTTTTAAATAAATTATTTTAGTGTTGTATTTCAATCAAATTTTGCTCATATATTTATATATTTCCCTTTATAATCAACTATATCTTGGTTAAATTAAACTATTAAAGTAAACTTCTACATGTAAAAGAAATGTATTACCATAAATATACAAAATTGTATTTTAATTGCATGTTAACAGTTTGGTGGAAAATATTATCAAGTGTGCAGTTAAAACAGCTTGCCTTGATAAAGAAACAAATAAGGGAACATTCATACTTATCTGAACATTTTGATTCAATTTTCATCTTTACATAGGAGAACTGAAATGTTTAATAACCATTGCTTATTACCACACCATGACCACTAGATTTATTACATGTGCTTTCACCTAAGGCCAATTAAGTATGCGGATAACTTATATATCAATAGCATTGTATAAACCTCTGCTCTCTGAGCTTAGACACTAAGCCATTTAAGATTTTTACTAGTGGCAGGAAAGGCTGTTTTAGCATTACATACTTCTCAACCCTTGCTTTTTTCCTATTCCATTATCATTGTTAAACTATTCTTTTTTGCTGCCACTTGTGATTTTTCCTTATTCCCTTAAAAAAATCAGTTGTGGACTCTACAGGTTGCAATTTTGAAATGTCTTTGAGATTATGTTTCTAGAGAGTCCTGGGATCCATTTAGCTTAAATGACAGAATTTTAATTGTCACTGACATATGAAACCACAGCAGTTTTCTTGTGAACTCACTCATTTGAGTAAGTTCTGCTCAACTTGCCACTTCTTCCTAAAAGAAATGTGGGGGAGGTAGGGAATGGGCAGGAAGACCTGAATGTAGTAATGTTAAAAATAGAATATAATGGGGAGTATCAGTGATTTTTCTTCAAGAAATGTTCCTTATCTGATGGAAGTACTAACCACAAACAACTGGAATGCTCACAAATTCTCCAATCAACAAATCTGCAAGTGCCTAATATGCATATTGTCCTAGAAAGTGGGAAACTATGAAGTATAAAACCCCCATGGCTTCTGCCTTCATAGAGTTTATCACCTAAGGCAAATGACAGACATTTGTAAATAGTAAGTAGACAAATACATATAAAACAAGAAGCTGTGATAATTGCTCTAAACCAAAATCACAGGGTGTTCCGAGCATATACATCAAGGAACCTACCAACCAAGTTTCAGAAGTAATTTTCCTAGGAAGTGATATTGGCACTAGGTTCTGATAAACTTAAGAATTAAGTAAATGAGGGGCACCTGGGTGACTCAGATGGTTAAGCGTCTGCCTTCAGCTCAGGTCATGATCCCAGAGTCCTGGGATCGAGCCCCGCATCGGGCTCCCTGCTCGGCGGGAAGCCTGCTTCTCTCTCTGCCTCTGCCTCTCTCCCTGCTCATGCTCTCTCTCTCTGTATCTCTGTGTCTCAAATGAATAAATAAAATCTTTAAAAAAAAAAGAATTAAGTAAATGAAAGCCTACAGGAAGCAGTCTAGGCAGAGGGCCTGGAGTTGTAAAGGAGGTAGATCAACCAAAATTAAATCTGATGCTGGAGGATAGGGAAGAGGAGGCTGAAGAGGTCTGAGGGGGTAGAGAACATAGATTAAAAACCTATGTCACTACATCAAAAACTAATGATGTCCAGCAACCCTCAGTTTGTTTCCTGAGAGTGGTGGGGGGGTGGGAGGGATGGGGTGGCTGGGTGATAGACACTGGGGAGGGTATGTGCTATGGTGAGCACTGTGAATTGTGCAAGACTGATGAATCACAGATCTGTACCTCTGAAGCAAATAATACATTATATGTTAAAAGAAGAAGAAGAAGAAGAAGAAGAAGAAGAAGAAGAAGAAGAAGAAGAAGAAGA